>NC_030440.2:13060788-13323288 GCF_001660625.3 Ictalurus punctatus | reverse complement strand
TGTCATAGTATGTTATTTTTGCTTTCACAGCATTTTTGCACTGCCTATTATATCTGACACTTCCACACTAGAACTGTGTACTGGTCGGCGCTACACTGTCACTTACTGTGCCCGTTGTCCTGTTTTAGTAACTACTGTACTGTCTTGTGGTGTTTGCACACGTTTGCATGTGCACTTTATGTAGATTGTGTAGACTATATTTTTGTTCTGTGTCATCTCATGTGGTTAGTGTGCTGTTTTATGTAGCACCATGGTACTGGAGGAACGCAGTTTCATTTCACTGTGTACTGTACCAGCTGTATATGGTTGAAATGGCAACAAAAGCCACTTGACTTGACTTGTTGTTTAAATGGACAGCCCTTTACCTTCTGGGTAGCAAAGATCAGGTTCCAATCCTTTATTTAAACAAGAATACTTCCTGAATCCTTCATAACCACAGAGAGTTCCCATGAGCTTAAGACTTGTGGAGACAAATGGAGCAGCTTCGCATTTTCATAATGATTGGATTTTTCACAGTTTTTGATGGTGCACAAAACCCAGGGAGGTATTCAAATATTTGATTCTGTTTTGGTTAATAAATAAAGTAAATTTTCTCTCATTTGTAGCTTCAATCCAGGCTTCATTTTATTTTTTGTTTGGTTGTCATCATTTTATCCTTGTTGTGTTTCTGTAATTCCCAGTCCAGCTCCACTTCAGAGCCCTTCCTATCTGATCTCAGTCTCCAGAGTGGTACATTTCGGTGTTCCAACCACTATATCCATCACCATCCTTACCAAATCATCAGTTTTAGTTATCTCTGAGATAATCCAAAGGAACGACAGCCTGGGCCGAGCTCAGAGCACCATCCAAGGAGGTAAATGACTTAAAAGAAGAAAAGTAGGAACAATTTGCAATGTTTATAAAGGCAGTCTGTTTATAATAATAATAATAATAATAATAATAATAATAATAATAATAATAATAATAATAATAATAATAATAATAACCTCTTTCTTTGCATTTTGTTCTAAGGATCCACTAAACTGCAAGTGCTGCCTCCTGTGAGTATGATTTTTATTTTCTATTTTTATTTCTAGATAAGCCTATCTGAGCTGACATTTTATTAAAAATCAAAAGAAAAAAAGGTCAGATTTGATACTTGATTGATCCATGTCGAGGAGTTGGTGTTATTGCAGCTTGTATTAAAATAACGATGATGCAAAACAGAAGTATAGCTCTAAAACACAGGTGGAATAGGTGTTATGTATTTAAAAAAGAACCACTATAATCAGTGATATCAGTGCTGTGAAATAAAAAAACTGAAATATTAGCAGCCTTGCTCAGAAACATCCAGAATATTTAGGAAAAATGACATTTCTCTTTATTTAAAGAGAAAAAAAATAGACTAGACTGTTTCCAGTTTGTCAGTCCAACTGGGAAAATGCTGAATGGTGTCCCACAAGGTTTAGGCTCATTATATTTTTTAATTTTTATGCTAATAATATAGAATTACACATCTCTGTTCAGTCAGATTCAGCAGCATGGTTCCCCAAAACCGAAGACTAAAGGTCAGCGGCAGCCTTCTTACAGTATAATAACTGTAATTATGTATACTTATACCACAGCACTGGTAAATCCTCAAATCTGATTGGTCAGATAATGTGGATTAATTTGCTGTAACATGCAGAAACACAGATGGTTTATATTAATGCTCTTGTAGCATATTAACATGTTATTGTTTCTATACTAACAGCTCCTCCATATACGTACCATAAGACTAATAATAATAAAAGTAATAAAAGTAATAATAATAATAATAATAATAATAATAATAATAATAATAATAATAATAATTCATTAACAATGTTTAATCATTAATATAGTGAAGTGTTCTTGAAATAAACATTTATTTTGGAAATGACATTTCTGGAAGGAGTCTTCAGTGTCAGGGGATTTTTATATATATATATATATATATATATATATATATATATATATATAAATAAATATATATATATATATATATATATATATATATATATATATATATATATATATATATATATATATATATATATATATATATATTGGCATTTTTCTGGTTTCTTGGTAACAAGGTGCATTTGATAGTTTGCTGTAGTAGAAGATAAATAAAAACTGCAGGCCATTAATGAAAAATATGCATCAGGTCACACCACCATAATTGATTATTTTCCTACAATAGCATGACCTGTTATGTTTTATTCATTAATTAATGCAATGCTCTCTCTCTCTCTGTCTAGATCCCTGAGAAAAATTCCAGCTACTGGTACCCCTATAAGCTGATTGTAAATGGTTATATTGAACAGACTTTGGTCTTCTCTAATTCTACCGTGCTGCAGTACAGCCCCAGGAGTGTGTCTATCCTCCTACAGACTGACAAACCCAAATACAAACCAGGCCAAGCTGTAAAAATCCGGGCTCTGGTCTTAACCCCTGATGGCAAACCATACAACAAACAGATAGACATCATCATAATGGTGAGTAGGAGCGACTCAGGTGTTGAGGATGTATGGTAATATCTCTGATCCAAGTGTACATCAGAAAAGAGATTAATCTAATCTCGTTCTTGAATCAGGACCCACGGGAGAATCTGATCCATCAGTGGCTGGCTGTAGACACTTCACTTGGAGAGACAGCTGAAGAGTTTCAGCTCTCTCAGAACCCTCCTCTCGGGACGTGGAAAATCATAGCTACAGTGAATGTGAGTTGATTTAGTTGCAGACATGGATTTCCTCTAACTAATCTGCTTAGCTTTTAAATCTGTTACTTTATTAAGCTTTTGTTTCATGGTAGAGTGCTGCCAAAAAAAGAAAGGAGTGTACACATTTTTTTTTCAGCTCATATGAAGCATATGTAGCTATAAGGCTACTAAGTGAGGGAAATTTATATGCAGCTACCACTTTCTCACAGTACACTGCCAAATCGACTTATCAGACATTTTCAATCAGTATAAACAAATGAATTATTTTATTACTGAAAGTCTGTTAAGACTAGTCAGGATTAGCCAGGATTAGCCAGAAAGTACTTTGGTGTCCTTTTGTCTAAGCATCAGACTCATGTAGAAAGTTGGAAGACAGAATTGTTTCTTTTGAGGTGATTGTGTGATGATTTTGATGGTTCGTACAATGCTAAACTGGAGACTGTAAGTTTTTATTACTTGTAAGCTACATTCGCCTTCTAACTCCAGTGCAAATCGGTTCATTTGGCTGAAATGTTTGTCTGTAACTAATTAATTGTATTGAAATGCTGTATATCTGTCAACACAGTAATAAGAGGGGGAAAACATTTTTCTTTTCTTCTTTTGTTTCTAGGAAGTCAGTCAGGAAAAAGTCTTCACTGTCAGTCATTACGGTGAGATTTTATGATAATGAATTGATTATGAAAATGTAAATATAGTGCACTGAAAATACCCTGTGTGATGATTTTGTGTTGGTTTGTTTGGCTGAAGTGTTGCCTAAATTTGAGGTCCTGCTCGATGTTCCTGATGTTCTTTACTATGAAGAAAACCTGACATACACTGTTACTGCAGAGTGAGTCCCTCATTCATCACTATCAGACATTTTCAAAATGTTTCCAGGCTTTTTCAAATATCATGAAGTGTTTTATAAGTAAAGAGAGAGTTGGGCATGGTGGTGCAGCAGGTACCGTTGCCACCTCTCAGATCGAGGTTCTGGGTTTGATCAAGAGCTCGGGTTATTGTCTGTGCACAATTAACCCTGTTCTGCATGTGTTGGTGTGTAGGTTTCCTCCCAAAATATACTCATAAATACATTGACTGCTCCTATTTTTTTTCTGAAATGCTTTCTGATTTTCTCTGGTATCATAATTCAGGAAATTTTAAATTCCCTACTTTAACAGATTTTCCAGGCTAAGAACCTTGAATGAGTGTTCACTGTCATGCCAAAAGTTCAGAACAAAACTAAGAAGTCAGGCATGTTTCTTTTCTTTCTTTTTTTATTTTATTGCAGATATCTTTATGGAAAGCCAGTCGCTGGGAAAATGTCAGTAGTATATGTTCATGACTTCCACGGCATAGCAACATCTTATGAAGATTGGAAAATGGTAGGCATCTGCTTCAAATACACTGTTTGATGTACAGTGCTGCACGAAAGTCTTAGGAAAATATAAAGAAATGCTGTATAAGATAAAAACCTAACTCCAAAGAAAAAAAAAAAAAGCAATAAATTGCAAAGTCAGTATTGGCATAACAGTTTGTCTTTAAAAATGCATCAGTATATCAGGGACACTTTGTGCAGTTTTATAAGGAAATTAGCTAGTAAGTGTTTTTGAGCATCTTGGAGAATCTGTCTGACTTTGACTGTCATAGTTGCTTTTATTTCACACTTGTTTCTCAGACTTTTGGACCTCATTGTATATACAGTATATTATATTATATTATACAGTACTGTGCAAAAGCCTTCATTCTTTACCTCTGTTTTATTTGTATTTTTTTTTTTACAGACCTGATAATGCAGAATTCATAAAATAAACATTTAAGAATTAGGTTGTCTAAGGCTTGCACACGGTACGTTATAATATACTGTATATACAGTTGGGTCCAAAAGTGTCAGACCACACTGAAAATCTGGGAATAAACAAAGTTATACAATTAAAAAAATTCTGAAAATAAAAAAAATCAGTTTTCAATTTTTGCACAATTTCCTTATTACAAGGTCACTAATTAAGCAAATTTGTGATATTGTGATGTTAACTCCTATCTTACAGATTGATGGGAAAGCTGAATTAAGCTTTGACGTTCCTTCGCTGTATAAGTCAGTTGAATACATATATTCTGAAGAATTTGACACAAGTGACTACGTTGACATTAACGTGCAGGTCACAGAGTTGCTGACTGGTAATTATTATTATTTAAACTTAAAGTGTAATATTTGATATAGAATTACACTTGTTGCAACATTACATGTAAAAATAGGGCACTTTCTTATAAGTAATTACATGAATTAATATGATTAATATAAAATACAAACCAGTAAATTGCAAAATAACAGCAGCATTTTCTAATACATTAATTGAATTTGTTAACATATAATATTGCTTCCTCTTTCTTGTTTCATAACTCAGATTTATTTTACTGTTCTTTGTGCTTCATTTCATTTCATTAAGAAATTATAGCATTTTAAAACCAGTGATTACGGAATAATATTAATAATAGCAAAGCATTTACTTATATGTAAGTATTAACATTATCTGATTTATTGATCCATATACAGATTTTAGTATTTATTACCATGGCTAGTTGTATCATAAATCTGTATTTATATGTTTAATTATGCCACAAAGTCTGGCATTACAAAGACCATAACCTATTCATTCCCCATAATTTTTCTAAAACTGCATGTCTTCCACATGTCTGTGAAGGGCTTTGGGCTAATATATATATTTTTTTTTCTATAGGTGTCACATACAACAGCTCTGTTCGGGTTTCTGTTGCGATGTATAGATATAATCTGGAGTTTCAGCAGTATCCATCCACCATAAAGCCATCTCTGAACTTCTCTGCGCAGGTGAGTGCAAGATAAAGCCAACAGATCATTTTAAATGAAACTCATTATTGTAGCTTGATATCATGTGCATACAAATCTGTAATTAAACTTTAATTCATAAAGTTAAAATATAAAATGTCCCCTTTAAGAGGAACATCGGTATACCTGCTCATTCATGAAACTATCCAATCAGCCAGCACAATGCATGAAATCATGCAGCATCAGTTAATGTTCACGTCAAACATGGGGGAAATGTGAGCTCAGCGACTTTAACCATGGCATGATTGTTAGTGACAAATTTGAGTATTTTAGAAACTGCCAATATCCTGGGATTTTCACGCAGTACACAGAATGGTGTGGGGGGAAAGAAGGCTAAAAAAATTCAGTGACTTGAATAGACTTGAATAGAAACACTTCTGTGCTGGTTGCAGCTGAGAGCAAGGCTACGGGAACTCAAATAAGCACTCTTTACAACAAAGGAGAGCAGAAAAGCATCTCAGAATGCATCATATGTCCAACAAACAAACAACAAACAAAGTGTGATAGTGTAACAGATTTAGTTTTTCACAAAGAGAATTTTGACTTAACATCATAGTTTATTATTATTATTATTATTATTATTATTATTATTATTATTATTATTATTATTATTATTATGTTACAGTAATTCATGTACACACATCATCCAGATTCCAGATTTAATACATTTCATTTTTAACTTTCTTATTCTATTAACTGTTGTTTTTATTCTTCTTTATCCTTATCCTTACTTGTTTTTTTTATCCTTTATATTTTTCTCAGGATAAACCTGACTTTTAAAATTTTTTATTATTTCAAATTTCTTAAATATTTTACAGAAGTTCATCTGAGTGCAAGCGTTTATGCTGGATTTGTATTTTACACTTTCAGAAAAAAAACCCAACTATTTTTGGTAATTTGGACCTGAACAGAACATAAAGGTTAATTTGAATGTCTTTAATTATGTTTCAATGTTGCAGCTAAAATTGTCCACCTATAACAGCCATCTTCTGACAGCAGAGGACCGAAGTCAGAGTGTAACTCTCACTGTGAGTCAGCAACCTCTCAGTCCCTGGATGTTTGGATGGGGAAAAGCAGCAAATTCCCAAACCCAGAATTCCTCATATTTGGAGTTTACACCCTCGTCTTTCCTTCATCCTAATGGAAATAATTCAGTGAAGATCTTACACCTTCCTGTCCCTGCTGATGGAGTCATCCCCTTCCAGGTTGAGCTCTCTGAAAACGTGGCTATGCTAACAATAGAGGTAATGAGATACAAGTGTGATTCCTGACACCTGCACGACATCTCCACCTTCTACTTTCTCACTGAATCTTTTCAATGGGCTTTTCATAATACATTGTCAGATTGCCAGCACATGCTTCAGGTTAGGTTAATACAAATCATTATAGTTTGAAACTAACTCATGGCTTTAAAAGCAGATTAAGAGGTGGGAGGGGAAGATGTTAAATAAGTTCAAATATTGTGGACAATTATATGAAGTCAGAAAGTCACACACTGTTTTTTTTATTTATTTTATTTTTTTGCTGTATGCCTATAAGATGTTATTTACATTATTCAGCATCCCATAAACATGCAGTTATTTAGTTTTAAGTATGTATTCCCATTCTAATGCTAATGAAGAGGTCCTTATAGAGAATGTCAGCTATTGTCAGGAGATTGTGCCATGCTGCCATCTGCTGTATGCTTTAGGCCCGATATGAAGACATTCACAAGCGTCTGGAGCTGTACAGAAGATACTCCTCTCCTTCTAGATCTTACATACAGCTGAGAAGCACAGGTTCTCCACAAGTAAGGCTGATTCTCATTCATGTTTTTCTCACACATTATATATTTTTATGATTAACAGTTTGTCCTGCAAGTGCTGTCAATATGCTAAAAGTATTTTGTCATTTTAAGATTGTAAGCTTGACCAAACCGTCAGAATTCCTGGCATCCTTCATAACAATGATCAAACACCTTTATACAGTTGCTCCTTTAACATTTCTTCAGTTTTCACACATGGACTGACCTTTTCAAATCATACCACAGGTATTAAGTGGGGTTGAAACTCAGATATCATTTAAAAACTTTGATTTAGTGTACTGATTTTGTGGGTCTGGGGTCAACATTTTGTTGGAATATAAATATACAGCCATTTCCCCCCTTTTTCGCCCTAATTTTGGTCACGCCAGCTCTTTCCTCTCATATGTCAGCTTCCAGGTGAGGAGAGTGAGGACAAACACCTGCTTCCTTTCAGATATGTGGAGTCAGTCACTGCATATTTTTTGAACTGCTGCAACACAAAGCATCAAAACACATTTGGTTATTTCCTCTTCCTCAAACACATACGCCCACTACTGGCTAGTGTTGCTGTGTTGGACAGGGGAGTGAGAGTATCTCATCCCTGCCACCTATATTTTGCTCCCTTAGCTTCTAGCAACCGATGGGTGTGCTATCATTGAGATTTGAACTAGCTATCTCTTGACTATGGGATGTTGCACCACTTGAGAGACTTACAGCCCGGATTTTAGCCTCCTGCTAAAGGAAACCCAGTTTTGGGATAAAGTATCTTGGCCCTGTTCCACTAGCCAGGCCATTGGCCAAAAAAGATTGATATTGATATGGGGCCATCCTCAGCAGCAGTAAGTGGTTCCCAAGTGATGAATCAAATTGTTGGTGAAGTTCATTTGCTGCATTTTTTGGGTTGCTCTCAGGAATGGCTTAATATTATTTTTGTTTGTTTGTTTGTTTTTTCAACTTTTTTGGAGGGTAAAAATGTTAATGGTTGGGGGCACGGTGGCTTAGTGGTTAACACGTTTGCCTCACACCTCCAGGGTTGGGGATTCGATTCCCGCTGCTGCCCTGTGTGTGCAGAGTTTGCATGTTCTCCCCATGCTGTGGGGCTTCCTCTGGGGACTCCAGTTCCCTCCCCCAGTCAAAAGACATATATGGTTTGATTGGCATGTCCAAAATGTCCATAGTGTTTGAATGGGTGTGTGTATGTGATTGTGCCCTGAGATGGATTGGCACCCTGTCCTCGGTATCTCCCACCTTGTGCCCCATGCTCCCTGGGATAGGCTCCAGGTTCCCTACAACCCTATGTGGTATAGAAAATGGCTGGACGGATGTTAATGGGTAACAGTGTTTTTGCTTTTCTTTTTTGTACCCATTACCTTATTTTTTGTAGGACAACAACAACAAAAAAATATTTCTGTCTTTAGTGTTGAAAGCTGATGGTGCTGGATGACAAAGCATTTTACATGTGTACAAGCCAGTGTGTAATTAAAGCAGAGGGGGAAAGGTTGTTAAAAATATATTATGAGAATGATCAGAGGATTAGAAGATCTTTTCTAATTCAGAAATGTTAATAATTTAGAATAATGTTGTGCTTATGCAATCACTGGCCCATTCTCTAGATGGGTGAAAAATAATCCTGGACTGCAATTTGTGTGAGAATACAGATACAGGATAACGTTTTCTGTGACATTTTCAGATTGGACAATCCCTCTACATGACCGTGGACAGTAATTTCCCCTTAACTGAATTCCACTACATGGTAAGATTTATTTCAGGTTTAAATATTTTATTTTCAGTTAAATAAAATCCAAATTGTCAGTAGACAGAATGGTTTTTTTTTTGCCTTCTAAATACAGTAAGCAACATAGGTTTTATGTGTGTGTATTTATGTATGTGTGTGTATGTATTTATGTGTGCGTGTAGGTAATATCACGAGGCCAGGTGGTGGTTGCTGGGACTTTGGCTTCCTCGTACTTCTCCCTGTCTCCCGATGCATCGTGGGTTCCCCTGGCGAAAGTGTTGGTGTACTGCATCCGCCCTGATGGAGAGATCATCAATGATGTTTTGGATGTTTCCTTCACAAAAATCCTGCGTAACAATGTAAATTCATACATTTTCGTTCGCAAAAACTTGTACAGAAGATACTCCACATAATCTAACATTAATATCAAACAGATGAACAAATGCAGTGACGTTTTCTTATATTTTGGAAATATTTTTTGGAAGGAGTTTCCAGTATCAGAAACAACCTTTTAATAATAATGCCTGGCAAATAGCAGTGGTATAAGGGGAATAAAACACTTCCGAATGTGCTGTTATAGCTTCTGTATCAGAAAATGTGAAGTTGCAGCTTTACCTCTGAATGTTTCAGAGCAATGGCACTGGAGACTCCTTCCAAAAAATGCTAAATGCTAAAAAAGAAATCTCCTAACAGAAATACATGCAGTGAGTAAGCGAGGCAGAGCAAGCAGGAGTTTGGAGATATCAAGATGCTTTGTAAGTTGGTTGACCAGAAAGTCAATGGAGTTAAAGTAGCAATCTTTGCCCATAAAGCCTGATTTCTATTCTATTACGCTTGTTTTGATGTTCACACTGATAGTTGAGAATTAATAAGCACTTTTGACTGCAGGTGTTTGTAAGTTGGGCAAAAGAACAAGCAGAGCCAGCGGAGAATGTGTCTCTGTCCATCTCTGTAGCTGAGCCCAGATCACTGGTGGGAATCCTGGTAGTAGACAAAGCGAGCCAGGACTCAGAACGAAGCAACGATTTCACAGAAAAGAGGGTACTGCATTCACACGATACTGAATACACATTCACTGTACATGACACCGAAGGTGATCCATTGCAAAGACAAAGGTAGTGGGTGTTTTCTCAGAATTATTGCTTTACCTTATTCGGGATTTTATCCTCTTGTGAGAACAACAGTAAATCCACACCCATGGGGTGATTCCATTCTCTGGCTTCAATTTTGTTTTATGTTCTCACATTGTCTTTGTAATAATAGATCAAATCCACAATAAGTCCTATGTAACCCAATGCCCAGCATGCACCCATGTCTCAGTGTAGTGTTTCACTTTTCACAGGTCTGTTTTTCAAGTCTGTAATACTCACGTCATGTTTCCCATTGAAGACCAAACATGATAAAAACAGAGAAGTTCTGTTGTCTGTCTTTCTCTGTATTATTGTACTTTGATTGAACAATATGTGCTGAGTCTATTTACGCTCAGTTTCTCCTCCAAACGCCAGTGGTATTTTGGTTACAAGGATGATGGACAAAATTTCATTACACCCCTGACTGTATTTCACATGCCCCTCTAAATTGTTGCTGATTACGTTATGGCTGTGCCAGTGAAAGAAAAAAAACACTGAAAGAAAAATAGAGCTGCATGAATCTACAGTCAGCCCAGCTTCACTTCTAATTGAATGACAATTGTGCATTTTTCTTGCCCTGCTAGCCCATTTATACCAACTTGTTTCACATCATGATTTGAATCTACTAGCACAGATTATTTGAATGGCCTTGTCTCTCTTCCAGGTGATGGAGGAACTGACGACTTACACTATGGATGAGACTCTGATGCATGGAATGGAAATTAGCAACCCATATACTGTGTTCATGGTAGCAAAACCTTATGAAGTCTCATGGTTGTAATTTTGATCATTTTTGAAGTGAGCTTGCAGTGTGGCTTTTCCTCTCTAGGTGAGTGGCATCACAGTCCTCACTGACGCAAGCCTAAACGCAGAAAACAGCTACACCAGGCCTGATTTTCGTAAGTCTAGTAATTGTGATGAAATCTAATGATTTCAGTAATAAAATGCATGAGACAAAATAATACAGAATCTACACATAAAAAATGAAAGACAATGGCCAGCCTCTAATGGAATTTGTTGAAGGACAATGCTGCCAGTAGGCCTAGAGGAAAGTGTTCTTAATAGGGTTCGATTTTATTAATCAAACATGAATCGGCAACTTAAACAAAACAAAACAAAACAAAACAAAACAAAAAAAACACAGAAAAAATAGATTTCACCATGTAGTCAAAGTAAACCAAGGTGGGAAAAAAATAAGTACACCCTTCCTATTTCCAGAATCATTAAGAGAGTAATTAGCAGCCATGTGTTACTAATGAAACGTCATCAGGAAGTGCGACTAGCTCTATAAAAGCCAAACTTTTCTCAGTTTGGAATTCTGGAGCACTGAAGTGTGTCTACATCATGCCAAGAAGAAAGGTCATCAGCCATGACCTCAGAAAAGCAATTGTTACCATTCATCAACACAGGAAGGGTTATAAGGCCATCTCCAAACCATTTGAAATTCACCATTCTACAGTCAGAAGGATTGTTTACAAATGGAGAGCCTTCAAGACAGAATAAACTCAAATCATTTCTAGAGAGTAATTCACACAAATCTAACAACAAACATGTGAAGAGTCAGTTTAGAAATTTAAAAACAGAGTATGCCTGTCAGGAGAAATATTTGATAATTGACCTGACCCTGATATCTTCCACACTAGGAGAGGGATTTCCAATGCCGCTGACTTCAGAGCAAGTAGACCCGGAACCTCGTCAGCGTAGGAATTTCCCTGAGACCTGGCTGTGGCTCGACACCACCATGGGGTAGAAGAATGAAATGTTCTTGTCTTCCCGTTCCTTTCAAATTCTCACTCGGGACCATTGAGTCTCTCTGTCTAGCATTCCTGTCCTTTTGAGCTTTTTGTCTAACATTAACATTTCAACCTGTGTTGTGACATTACAAACAATTGATGCATTTTAGGAACGAAGCGATGGTGAAGTACAATGTTGTACCTTTGTCTCATTTGTCTCATTGCAATGAGTTTCCTTAGCAACAAAAAATACTGGACAGAGTTGAAATGAACCATCTCTTTCGATTTGAATTCCTTGTATGCATGCATGTTCTTTTACTGCACACAATGTCATATTACCAAGTGAAAATATCTTGAATATACTCAAATGTATGTAGTATTTTATATTAGATGACTACATTAAACCAAATATAAGATTATTAAACCTTTTTCTATCTCTTTTTTTTAAAAATTATTTAAAACTTCAAATTTTCTTATTCTTTTGCCAGATAATTTTGCTTCTTCCTAGAAATAAATGCTAAAAATTTGCCAACTTATCTGCCAATAGATCAAGATTATTTCAATTATTTTAGTGAGGAAAAATTACTTGAAATAGGCTTAAGAAACTTATATTCGGTTTATTGCATTCTTATTAAAGGAAATACGAGATACATGGCTGTAACTAGCTATTTTCACATGTAAATTGAATATTTTCATGAGAAATTTATTTTAAATGTCCGTTTTCACTTCAGGACACCTGCTTTCATTTTCATATCAGACATCATTTTCCTCACATGATTAGTTTATTTTGCCAAATACTCCAATATTGTTCACATGATGTCATGTTTGTAGATGTGCAATTGCATAATCACATTTGAAATGTACGCGATTTTTCACCAAGGGCTGTTAGAGAGGTGATAGTACAACAAGAAAAATTAAGTCATGTTTTAAATGCACTTAAAAATACATATAGACACAGATCACAACATTGTGTATTTTGTGTTCCAGTGAATCTACAACAGCAGCTTTCACATTCACTGTACCAGACAGCATGACCTCTTGGGTGGCCACAGCCTTCGTGATATCAGAAAATCTGGGTTTGGGCCTCAGCCCTCCTGCAGAGGTAATGCGCTGATATAATCTCATTCATTTTACAGTTACTTGTAACTGTAAGTGTAAATTCAGTGACTTTGAATATAGGATAGTTGCTAGAAACTGCTGATTTCCTAGAGTTTACACAGAATGGTACAAAAAGTAAAAGCATCCAGTAAGCAGCAGTTCAGCAAGAAGAAACCCTTTGTTGATGAGAAGGGTCAGGTGAGAATGGCCAGATTGGTTCAAGCTGCCAGGTACAGTAATTCAAACAACCACAGTCTCAGAAAGCTTGACACAACGACCCTTGGGGTGGATGAGCTGCAAAAGCAGAAAATCAGATTGGGTTTTACTCCTGTCAGCCAAGAATCTGCTGCTACACTGGGCAAAGGCTCACCGAAACGGGACAAAAGTTTGAAAAACATTTTCTAATCTTTGTCTAGTTTCGGTTTAGCAACAACAACCATGCTTCAAAGTCACTGGAATCATATTTTTCCCCTATTCTACTGTTTGATGTGAATATTAAATGTATATAATCTCTCTCTCTCTCTCTCTCTCTCTCTCTCTCTCTCTCTCTCTCTCTCTCTCTCTCTCTCAGGAGAGAGACATAGATGGATATGTAAATAATATACATTATAATAAATGTTTTTAATTCATTGCAGTCATTGTTATAAATGGTCATATAGTGCATCATGAATTCCTTGATCACTGTTCATCATAAATGTCTGAATTCTATTATTTTCTATTTACAATTATTGCAACTTGGACAAAAATATGTATTTTCTAGATTTCCTAATCTGCACATTGACAAACCACTCATAACTGTTCTTATTCTGATGATTGGAAACATTTCAAATTCACACTTTCAAAAGATTGACATTTATTTGCACCCTTAATAGAGTTTATAAACAGCATTATCATCAAATTATAAAATATAAGTGCAGTCGCTGTCTTCTTTTTAGCATCTATTATTTGGATGCCACTCTACATCCGTTTGTGTAACGTTTGGCAATTTTGAATGTGATTGTACTTGACCTAATTCTCTCTCACAGCTGCGTGTATCTAAAGACTTCTTTGTGTTGTTGAATATCCCGCCGTATCTTGTCCGAGGTGAGCTGCTGCTGCTGGAGGTCAGCCTTTTCAATTACATGGATCTGGACCTGGAGGTGGGCTTTCTCTCTTCCTCATCAGCCAAAGAAATATCACTGTGGCTGGGTTTTATGATTATCAATTCATATGAATTCACTCAATTCACAAAGAACTTGTGGTCCAGGCTGGTGAAACATACTTTTTCTGAGCTTTCTGTATTTTTTTTTCTACCTGGTTGTACAAAGGTTAAGAAATAAATAACCTGCCTGTTGTGTCCAGCATTAATATAACATGCTAATTGTGTAAGGAATAAAACAGTAACAGTGGTAACAATGGAGTTCCTGCTACCACCCAAATAAATTGATTTATTTTCTTAAATTGCTGTATTTTCTCATTACAGCATGTCCTGAATTGTTTTATTCCTCTCATACCACAGCAGTTACACATTTTAATCCATTTATGTGGATCATCCTCCATACAAATCCCTGTGTGCTGTTACTATAGAAAGGATAATGTATCCGAATGAGTACATTAATATAAACCTTGCAGATAAACTATTGTCAGAGCTGATGTCATAACCTTAACCCCAAACCCTAACCCTAGAACTTTAACCCTAAAACTAACCGCTAACCCCAACCCTAAGTAGCAAAAATGATCAACTAGGTTATGCTAAGATATTGTTTGTGAAAATAAAAACTTGAATGTTTGCATCTCCTTTTCTCAATGTGATATGCTTTCTAAGGGCTGTATGTCCATCCTTTGTCTTCATAACAGCTTCCAGTGTCTTTCATATCCTAAAAGCAGTTTTATATCCTCTCAGGTCCCTCCTTAAATCTTATGCTACGTTTGATTAACTCTGTTGTAGAAAGTCTGAACGTGGAAGTAATTTTCAATCTCTGCACATTCAAGCTGAAAAAAAAAGGTGCCTTTTATGAAGGCGTTAGTTTTGTTAGCAACAAGTCAGCCAGGTAACATAACAGGTTTTATGTTGTATTTACTTTCCCAAAGCAACAAACTGTATCATCAGTGTTATAGATTTAACTAACTAATGTGTCTATGTTGACTGCGCTAAAGTAAATACTACTATAAAATCATTTAAAGTAAGGAAGTCATATTTTATTGTTGACAGTATTGTTGAACAGATGTTTTATTGTTAATGTAGACGATGTGAGCGGCCATGTTGACTTGATGTAATATCTTGACCTTGGGATTGAGGAGACCTACTGAGTGGGTATTCCAAGTTAAGGGTGCATTTCTGTAGTTTGTCCTAGTTGGAGGTCGAGTTGAACAGCTCGAGTCAAATGCAGCGTTACATCATAGCCTTATGAAAAATGGTAGATGAAACGCATATTCTTATGTCTTTTATTATATTATCTCTTTGTCTATTTCTCCATGTTTCCCCCTTTTTTCAGGTACTTGTGACAGTGAATGAGAGCAGTATGTTTGAGTTTGTGACCTCAGCTGGTGATGAGTCTCTTTTAGCAGCCACGCGTCATGTGTCCGTATCGAGGCAGAAGAGCACCATGGTGTCGTTCGCCATCACAGCCACCCAGCTCGGTCAGATGCCCATCTCTGTCAAAGCTATGAGCCTCTACACCTCAGATTCGGTCTCTCAGACAATCTTGGTTAAGGTGACTCCCCTCTACAATCATTTGTAATCAATGTATATTGGTCACTCACAGTTAAAAAAAACAAACAAAACTAAATGGCTAGCTAGCTAGCTAACATTAGCTGTTCAGTGACACACTTTTCATTTGAAATCATACCAGGATCACTTACTATCATCTGGTTACCTTGCTCTGCCCAGATGATTTGTAGAAGAATACGCAAAGTAATAGAAATCATAAACTATGGAACTATGGAACTATGGATCCAACTATAGACCCAGATGATCTACAAAGAAAAACAGAAATGGAAAATATACTTGTATATTACAGTATAATCTCCAACATATAGTACTATAGTAAATGAATCTAAATAAATATGCAGGATCTCTCTGATATGCTGTGAAGAAAAACATGTTATTCAATTTACAAATGAAGAACAGTTCTTCACTTTATTCTCCCTGGGTTTCGCATGTCTCTTCAATAAACTTGCAGGCTTTGTATCTAGCCACATGAAACCGGTCTGAAGCCTCACCATAAAGATTTACTGCGTATCTAAATCTCTTGGTATGTGTACAAACCAAAGCAGTCTGTGCGATGAACACAAGCTTGGTAAAGGCTTAATGGAATTGTTTATGCTTGTGTGTTTTCAGCCAGAGGGGAGCGAGCAGTCGTTCACTCATACACTCTTTCTGGAGTTCGACCCAATGAAGACATCTCTATCCAGAGAGGTGGAGTTTCATTTCCCTTCAGCAGCTGTTCCAGGCAGTCTGAGAGCCCAGGTCACTGCGGTCGGTATGTCGGCTCCATGAACTCTGTTCTTCCTGTTGAGGTGTTCATCCTTGTTGTGATTTTACTGGCAAATTCAAAAACAGTTTACATACAAAATAAAAGTGCACACCAGAGGTTGAGTGAGTGTGAAGCAAAAATTCGTAAATCGGCCTTTGTTTTCAATTTTTGTTTTGCATTTTATTTATTTATCTATCTTTTTTTTGTTGCTTGCAGCTGAGAGCGAGATGAAACAGAGCAATAGAGTTGCTGCCAAAATTGGCTTTTTTTTGTCGAACTTTTAAACCATCAACATATTTCACCAAAGCAAGGTTACCATTTTTGATTTACTTTTAATCTTGCTTAGATTACCTTCCTGCAAAAGGTGCATTTGGGTAATTGTAGGCAGTTTAATAAATGCAGTGGTAGTCTGTCCATCTAAAAACATCTAAAAATTGCAGAATTTCCTCACACAGTGAATGTCATATTTTGATCATGTTGTTGGACAGCTGTGTGCCATAGCAAAATAAACATAATCAGTCCTGTTTGTGGTGAGATAACGGCTGTTAAAATGTCAATGATGCTCCTGCACTGCAATTTTCTTTCATTTTGGCTTTAAAATGCTATATATATATATATACATATATATATATATATATATATATATATATATATATATATATATATATATATATATATATATATATATATATGTATATATACTGCTATGAATCTGACTGGCACTGATATGTTTAAGTTATCATATCTCATATAAGTTATAATATGTCAGTCATGCCCATTACCATTTGCACCACTTTGAGAGATCTTCCAATCGTCATATTGGGAAGCCGTGTGTCCAGGTGGGACAAGTGAAGAATATGTATAGATATTTTATTTTAATGTAAAACCAAACATCCCACACACCCCATTCCCTCTCTGTGAAGCCATGCAGCTGGGTATTAAAAGCATGTTTCCAATGAGCATTAATCTTTGCTCCCATTAAAAACTGTGTACTTGAATCTGTCATAGAATCCCAGTGAAACCGTACATCAGTGGAGTGCTGTCCACCAGCACTTTTTTTTTGGTAGGCAGTGTTTCCCAAGTAGTCTTAAAGTAATCACATGTGATGGTAGAAAATATCAAAATTTCACTATATGAAGAGGAGCTATGGTCAAGTTTCAAGTATAACCCAGCTTTAGTGATAATCAGGGACCTTGAAGGGCCCCCTTGCCACCACTTTACATAGTGCTGATGCTTTTTAACCCCTTATAGTTCTGGTTTTTATGATTCCTATAAAAGTTTATTGTTCAGTAAATAATATGAATTAATCAGTAACTAAAGTGGTATGTAGAATTGAGAGTGAGGAATGTAAGTCTGTTAACTCAGATTATGTGGCTAATAAAATGAGCTTTTGGTGGAAATGCTGACATATTTTGAGGCACAGAGGGCAGTAGGGTGTTTATTTACTTATTTATTTATTGATTGATTTTTAGCTCTGCTTCAGTCTAGTGAGGGTTTTTTATTTATTTATTTATCTATATATTTTTTTCGAACTAGCAGCTGTGTGAGGGTGTTTCTGGCCCTCGGCAGGTGATGCTGTGAAATGTCTGTCCTTCTGACACAATACAACACTCATAACCTTCTGAACATGTTTCTGTTGAAGGTGTTGCTGATTGTAAATATACAAACAAAAAAGTAGATTGTTTTAGACTTTTTAGGAGTTTAAATTTGTTCGACATATATATTTCACTATGCACTCTGTGTGTGTGTGTGTGTGTGTGTGTGTGTGTGTGTGTGTGTGTGTGTGTGTAAAAGGTGACATTTTGGGGCCATCCATCAGCGGTCTGGACTCTCTGATTCAGATGCCGTATGGCTGTGGTGAGCAGAACATGATCCACTTTGCACCGAATGTTTACGTGCTGCAGTATCTGAGCAGCTTGGGCCACACTGATGAGGAAACACGTACTAAAGCTCTGAGCTACATGACACAAGGTATTTTCATTTACTGTAATTTGCAGTTCGATATTGTATTCATACACTACAGTATAAAGGAGAAAGTGGTACTGAGAGTGAGTGAGTGAGAAAATCAAAGGATTTTGAACATCCTATTACAGCATGCATGTTTAAATGCATGTTTATATATTATCTAAAATGGGAAAATCCAATCCAAACCAAGGAAACAGGAATAATGAATCGGAGCAATGTTTGTTATTAAATGTTTAGTGAATTGAAAAATCTTATAAATGACTATTTTAGGCCAAAATCTTCTATCCATCATTCTAAGTAGGCACTTTAGGCACACATTTTGTTTTACAGTTAATGTTAGCACTGTATGAGTCTTTTATCTATGGTCTTAATGTCTTTACCCTACAACTGTGTCTGCCTGTAATGAAACACTCGTTTAAATTTACATTAATATCTTTCCTTTGATTTGATTGCTGTTCTGTCTCATGTTTGGTTTGTAGCAGTATCAGTGATCAAACTGTAATAAAACAAAGACACTTCATGTGTTGAAATATTTACCAATGTATTTTGGTGTAGTTTCATAAGAATGTAGCATTATATTCCAGTTACAAGTTTATTTATTTATTTTTTTCATATCATTTCTTTTTTTTTTTTTTTTTTTTTTAAATTAATAGTTGCCTGGTGGAAAAATAAGCTCAGTAGGCCACAAGTCATCAGTGTTTTATTCTTCTCTCGTTCAACAACTGGAAAGAAAAAACACTACTCAATGTTGAGTTTTGCAAAAGTAAAGTTTGCTTTCAACAGGAACTCAACGTTGCGTTAGCATAACACTATGAGGGCGCTTCCCATAGCCTTATGCTAATGCAACGTCTTGTTCCCTTCTCAGGGAGCAGGGTTGAATGTGAAACCCAGACGTTTTTATTTGCTATTTATATTTAAAGAAACACCCCAAATAGTTTTCAATCCATCCACCTGCTGCACCACACACATCAGCTGTTACAGATTAGTAGGCAGACTAATTAGCATCCACATGGCCTTTACAGAATCAGAAGCTGCTGGGTATGTGGAACCAGTCACAAAACTGGTAAAATAAGCTGATTATATTGTTATATAACTCTTCTGCTAGCACTATGCATGCAATAGACCCCTTTTTTGTGAGCAACTTGACGCTACTCGGTTATAATCTAACTGAAGGATCTGTCAAGAATTTTATTTATCCTAAGTGGTACTGTGCCTGCAGTGGCTGGACAATCAGCATGCAAATCTGCTTACACAGGAGCTTGTATGTTACACAAGGGGGTTTTGTACTTGAAGTGTTTGTGCATGAATAGGTTATGAATACAAATTTTCTGACAGTGAATGGGTAATGAGCGTTTCTGTCTGTCTATGCATAGGTTATGAGCGTGAGTTGTCGTATCAGAGGATGGATGGCTCTTTCAGCGCTTTTGGAGACAGTGACCCTTCCGGCAGTACGTGGTGAGAAGCCATTCATTTACCTCTAATCACACTTGGGTCTAAAAATTGTAGCCCAGGGAACAGAAAAGAATTATTTATTTATATTTAATATGAGTTTAATAGAAGTTTGTACTAAAACAAAATCTCATCTTTAATTGCTATAAAGTCAAAACACCCCCAAAATACAAAGTCAAAACATTCAATTCACTACACTTCACATCACTGGACTCACTTCAGTCTACTAGAGTTTTGTCAGTTTATAATTATACGTCTGAAAAGATGGTGGCACAAAAACCGGGGGAGCACAGGTGTCTAGGATGATACAGAACACTCATAATAGTCTTTGCAGTGAGTTGTGGATAAGGATTAAGTTGAAATTACAAACATGGCTAGAGAACTGTGCTAACTTTGGTGCTATTCCTCAAACAACGACAACTGTTAACACTATTTGTAAGAGATGTTCAGCTATATTATCCTTTTCTTATCAGAAGTTTGCAAACTCAAACTGTCTTGCATTTTGATAATATGCAGTTCTCAAACAATAATTATCAAATAAATCAAATATACACTCACCATCCACTAATAGAAACACCTGTACACCTGCTCATTTATGCAGTTATCCAATCAGCCAATCATCTGGCAGCAGCAAAATGCATAAAATCATTCAGATACAGGTCAAGAGCTTCAGTTAATGTTCACATCAAAAACCAGAATCGGAAAAAAGTGTGATCTCTGTGAATTGTGACTTTAATTGTGTGACGGTTCTTGGTGGCAGATGGGCTTGTTTGAGTATTTCAGAAAATGCTGATTTACTGGGACTTTCACGCAGAACATTTTCTAGAGTTTACACAGAATGGTGTGAAAAACAAAAAAACATTGAGTGAGCGACAGTTCTGTGGGTAGAAACGCCTTCTTGATAAGAAAGGTCAGTGAAAAATGGCCAGATTGGTTTGAGCTGCCAGGAAGGATACAGTAACTCAAATAATCACGCTTTACAACATTGATGAGCAGAAAAACATCTCAGCATGCACAATACTTGAAGTGGATGGGCTACAACAACAGATGACCACATCAGGTTCCACTCCTGTCATGCAAGAACAGGAATTCTAAGCTATCACAGGCACAGATTCACCCAAACTGGACAGTTGAAGATTAGAAAAAAAAAAAAAATTATTGATTTTTTTTTTCCAGTCTTCAACTGTCCAGCATGATTTTATGCATCTATATAAAAGGCGTTCCTATTAAAGTAGATGGTGAATGTACTACATGCTGTTATTTTCCTTTCTTCTGCTGCTAGGTTATCAGCATTTGTGTTGAGGTGTTTCCTCCAGGCTCGGCAGTTCATCTTCATCGACACAGTGATCCTGCTCAGGACGACGAACTGGCTGCGGGCCCAGCAGAGGGCTGATGGTTCCTTCGCAGAGCCTGGACGGGTTATACACACAGAGCTGCAAGGAGGATTGGACAGCCCAGTGTCCCTCACTGCTTACGTCCTCCTGGCTCTTCTCGAGGACGTGGAGTATAAGGTAAGTACACTGGGTTGGGTTGGACCCTTCTAGACAAAGTGGGAAAATTGTCCGTGAAGCAGTCTATGCTCAGTGCTGTTTTATAGTTGTTTTTTTTTTTAACAGTCAGTAAAATACATTGATTTTATTATAACAAATGAAAAAATCATGGACCCCTAGGCTATGTTTCGCAATGTTTTAAAGGTAATAATAATAATGATCATCATGACCATCATCATGTTTAACTTGAATTAAATTGGCTTAATCCAAACCTCAATAATTGAAACATCAAGTATGCCAACAAATAAAGCCAACTTGGATGATGGAAAGCTCAAGAACAAAAGTTCTCCAGCTTCAATAAATAATCAAGATATTATTGTACACATTTACACAATGTGTCTAGATGGATTATAATCCAATTTTACAGTTAAAGGGGTCCCTGTATGCAAAAAAGTTTTTAGAACCTCTAATACACTGTGGAGGAAAATATTCCATTAATCACCATGTTTTTATTCTTAGCATATCTATGGCAGTGAGGTATCTGATGCCATGAGCTATTTGACCTCCAAACTGAGCCAAGGCATCTCCAGTAACTACAGCCTGTGTCTGGTGACTTACGCACTGTCTCTAGCTAAAAGTCCATCAGCCGACACCGCTCTCACTGAGCTGATGAACAGAGCCCAGATGCATGGTGGGTAAAATCCTAAAAAACAAACAAACATATGTATTGCTAAGGTGCACCCACTGGTCCGGGTGGTGGAAAAAACAGTGAGAAAGACAATAAAGAAAAGCAGTCGTTTTTTATGACTAGATAAAGCCAATTCTAAAGTCAACTACACATTATGTATGACTGCGCTGGAAAAATAATTTTTTCTTTTCTTTTTTTAAAACTTTGATATAATGTGTACGTAACTTGTGCTGAACACTGTTTTGCTTTTACTGAAATGAAAAACATGTGCTGGTTAACTTTCTTTACCCAGCTGTCTTGCTGTGTTTTGGGTTATAAAAGTGGCAGATGCGATGCAGGGGTTTAGGGCAACGTATTCTACAAAACTCAAAGGAGGCACCTGGACTCTGTTTATCAACTCTTTGTTTAGATGGCGTTCCTATGTGGAGCACCGGAGGAAGTGACGTGTCAGAATCGTGGCAGCCGCGCTCAGCTGATATCGAGATGGCGTCCTACGCTCTGCTTTCTCTGTACATGCTGGGCAGGGTGGAACCTGCCCTCACCCTCATGAAGTGGCTCAGCCAGCAGAGGAACCACCTCGGTGGATACGGCTCCACGCAGGCAACTAACTCTCTCTCTCTCTCTCTCTCTCTCTCTCTCTCTCTCTCTGTCAGTGAAGGAGGTGTGGCTTCTGTGTCTATCAGTCAATTCACTGCAGTAAAAATTTTCCACAAATACCTTTCCTTTAAAACTTAAAAAGTTATGCATGAAGCATTAAGTTGTGAGTAACAGAGATAATCTTGTGTTTTGCTGTAGGCAGTTCTAAGCTGCATTTATTTATGCACATACTAGACCCTCTAGTGAAGCTGGAATTCTGGCTTGCGAGACTAATCTCTACTATGTTGTATATTAGGTTAAACAAGTAAACTAATGGTAAAATTTACAAAGTAAGTGCATTATACATTGCAGGGGTAATAAGAGAAGCTGGTGTCTAGTATAGACAACTGCAAATACAAAAAAAGTATAATTAAAATAAAAACATAAAATATACCATCCTGTGGTTCAGTAAATTGCTGTCTTTCAGTTATATAGCTTTACATAAGAATGAGTCCTGCTATTGAAGCTCTGATTACTTCATTACCCCTCCATGGTTCATTTTAATTGGCAATGCTATGGGTCGAATCTCTGTTTCATTACATTCACTCACTGCAGCTTTTATTAAATGCTGTTCTATTATGATTCTAGCCTGAATTTAAAGGAAATATTATAGTGATTTTGTGAACAAAGTTGTAAGAAAAAATAGTGACCGCTGAATTGCTAGCCTTAAATTGAACTGTTTATAGTGCTTTGTACTATTTATTATGAATTAGTATGCAGACATAATGAATTTGATTATTTTTTTTCAAACATATTTCAGTTGGAACAATTTGTTATTGGCAGAATTTGTAAATAATGAAGCAAAAGCCAAAATGCAGAACCATCCATTAAGTCATGTTCACATCATAGCTGCAGTGGATCAGGAGTCTGTCTTGGGAACACTAGATAGGAATAACATCTGGATGGTTAATCAAATTCACACGGGACCCCCCCATGATTCCAAAAAATAGACAACAAAACCATGTCTAAATCAAGCATTTAAGGGGTAAGAATAGCGCTGAGGCCCCAGTCATCAGTGGCGTGGAACCCAAGAGAGCAGAACTGGCTGTGCTCTAGGGGAGAGAGGGATGGCATACACTCTCTCCCCTATCAATCAGAGTGACACTAGCCAATCATGGGTAAGAGTGAGCTCTTGCATGCAAAGGAGGGGAGGGGGTAGCACTTTACTCCGAGTGTGTAATGCAACCCCCTGATATTGCATGTGCAGCAGTTTGAAAAAATGCAGTTGGTGGGCTTCACGTACCATGGGGGAAGAACAGGATAGCCTTTGCCCTTGATAGCTGTTGTGTGTTGTGTGAGAGTTGCCTGATGTTTGGGCCATGACTAAATTAGGGAGAAAATCGGATAGAAAAAAAATGTCTAAATCTTGCCAAAAATTGTACAGTGTAAGCCAGGTTTAACACTGATCACTAATGAAACTTTAATGGGCTCCGGAAACATCAGTGTTGTTTCACATCTGAGCTGACCGAACAAAGAATACTGTTGAAGAGTTGAGAGTGGGCCATTCATGTGAAATCTTTTTGTAAACATACTGTAGTACTTAGGCCTCCTTTGAATGCAGCATTATATATCTGGCAATCAGCATTATGAACTCGCCAGATATATGTATTTGGTAGGGATTTAACACTAATAATATCCTGTCCATAGTTATTCACTTTACAAATCTATAAATGCAAAATGCACATTAATGGGAGGTGTACCTAATAAACTGTATAATGAGAAATCAGGTCATTTCTATGACTGTTAGCCTGTTTGCTCTTCTGTGTTCAGGACACGGTGATTGCTCTGCAGGCTCTATCGGCCTTTGCCTCACTGAGCAGCACAGAGCAGATCAACCTCAACATCACAGTGACGACACAGACGGCTTCAGTGGCTAAGTTCATCATAGACCGAACGAACTACCTGCTCTACCAGAGCCAAGAGGTTACAATCTATACACACCACTCAAAACTATACACTCTGTAGACATGCTGTGATGATGTGAAGAGTTATTCAGATTTTATTTCAACAGATTGAAGCTGAAAAGGATCTTCAGCTCCAAGTATCAGCTGTGGGAAGAGGATTTGCACTGTTCCAGGTTCAGTATCTCCTTTAAGTTTCTTGGGAAAAAAAAAAAGCAAAGAGAAAAAAGTAAATTCTGATGTAAATATTGTGATATTATGATATCATATGGACTCTACAGAAACTATACAATAAGTATACTTACAAAAAAATATATACATTGTGTCTTGTTTCATTGTATAAATGATCATAATGCTTTGGGTGTGCTGTTCAACATCAGGGTACTGCAGTATGGCCTGACACAAAGTAGAAATCCTGTTACCTCTAAATCACTAAAATGCTCAAAAATGAGACATTACAAATTAAATATATTTGTAGTAACATTTAATGTTGTAGAATGTCTATGAAACTAGTTAGTTCCTGTTATCACTTATGTTTTTGCAGTTATAAACAGTTGTTCCCTCTAGGGATGTCACGATACCAAAAATCTAGTAGTCTGTACCGATACCACCAAAAGTACATGATAGTCGATACCAAATAAAAAATAATTAAATTAAAAACTCTCCTGGAGGAAATCCTCCTCTGCCTGAGAGAGAGAGAGAGAGATTTTAGTTATCAAACACTGTCTGACAATGAGTGGAGGCTACAGTGTAGGTGCAGCACTCTTAAATGTGCGTGCACACGCACACAGACACACAGACACACACACACACACACACACATATTATACTCTGAATGCAAGCATTAGTTTAAATTCACTGATATGGTGGCAGGCCAAAAATTTAGCTGACAGGACACGGGCTGAATGGCGATGCATGGTGGCCCATTAGGAGGTAGTTTATAACACTGCAATGTGTTAGCGTCGTTAACAAGTAACTGGCTATAGCAAACATTACATGGAGCATAACGTTAGCTGGTTTCACGGTTACACGGCTGGTTGCCAGCTGCCTCAAATAAACATAATATAGGATCGTCTTTCAAGTGCTTCACCAAATTCCAGGTGTTTCCTCGCTTTGATTGAAATGAACGATAGCATCGGTTGCACGCTGGCTTCAGAGCATCAATTATGTTTGTTGTCATCCACCTCGAATGTGAAGTATTTCCATATTCCATACCACATTTCCTCTCAACAAGTCACGATGGAGTTAATGTTGTGTAGTTTATCCCGTGTGTTTGTAGGCGTTCTTCTTCAACACTTGTGGACCGACTAAAACACTTGCGTGTATTTGCTGCCCCCATTAGGTCTGGAAGAATTGCAATCCCGGTACCTCCATTAGAATCGGTTGTAACGCTACTCCAGAAAAACAAGTACCGTCACTTTTTAAGAATGTTGGTACCGACTTGGTACCGAAGTATCAGTTCTCGTGACATCCCTAGTTCCCTCACCGGCCTTTCTTTTGTCTCTCTTGATGTGAATAAAACAGAAAATGCTACCAAGAAATCAGAAACCAGAAAGTCCTCCTCTTTACCCCTGACTGTTACAAAACACTGACCGCTGAGACTCCTTCCAAAAAAAAAAAACATCTCCTTGCAGAAAACTTCACTACATCACTAACTGCATAACATTTTTAATCTGTGTATGTGCCAAATCGACCGTACAAGCCCTTTCTTAACTTGGTACTCCAGAAATGTCAACATTTTAGAACGAATATAAATCTGTGGCATTGTCTGAGGAAATATTGTCCAAGCTGATATGGAAAATTAATCACTTATGACTAAATCGATCTGAGAATTTAACAACCCTGTGGGATAAATTATTATTGTGGATTATTACATTATATTATACTCAACTGCCAGAAAACTGATTAATCTTTGACACAAGCAGTCAAAAGTTTTGCACACACTCAATGAAATAAAAAATATAATTTATTTATTTCAACAAAACAAATAGTTTTCCTGTAGAACTTTCATACAGGAGAAGGATTCCATGATAGACAGCTTGGTTTGGCAAACATTTACACAGCTAAACTTCCTTGTGATGACATGCTAAGTTACTTGTTTTTATAGGGCTAGTTGATCAAATTTGTTGCACTTATAAAATGTTTTACAAGATTAGATCAATTGCATTTTAAATATAAAGAAACTTTTTTCAGCCCTTTTTCAGGCGATAATTTTAAAGATAATTTTTGTAAAATCAAAATAAGCTTTATAGATCTTTACAGGAAAGGGTTTAAATGATGTTTTTCATGCTTAGCCATAAACAATTATTGCACATACACCTGTGGAACAGTCCTTAAGACACAAACAGTTTATAGGCAATTAAGGTCACAGTTACAATAAGTTAGGACACTAAAGAGACCTCTCTACTGATTCTGAAAAACACCAGAAGAAAGATGTCTAGGGTTCCTTCTCATCTGCATGAACATGCCATAGGCCTGCTGCAGGGAGGCATGAGGACTGCAGATGTGACCAGAGCAATAAACTGCAATGTCTGTAAAAGACGCCTAAGACAGTGCTACATGGAGACAGGAATTACAGCTGATCATTCTTGCAGTGGAATATTACATGTAACCGTGTGTTCCCCCAGACTTGATCGAGAACTTGCAAAGAGTGGAGTAACATCTCACAGCAAGAACTGACACATCTGGTGCAGTCCATGAGGATGCAATGTAGTACTTAAAGCAGCAGGAGGACACACCAGATACTGAGGGTTACTTTTAATACTGACACCCCCCCCCCCGTTCAGGGACTGTGAAACTTCTTCAGTTTTTGTCTCAGTTGTTCAATTTTTTATGTTAATACAAACATTTACACATGTTAAGAAATTTGCTGGAAATAAAACCAGTTGAATATGAAAGGAAGTTTCTTTTTGGCTGAGTATATATTAGCAGGAAGTTTGCTAATCCCAAATTCAAGGTGTGTTGTGACCATTTCAGACTGTTTTGCATATTTGTTCCTTGCACTTGTGAATGAATTTTATCCTGTTTTGCCACTTTAGTTTCTGCCAGTGTTAAAAGGTCAAAGTCACACATGTTCCCATAATGCAATCAATTATGCTGGCATCCTCTATGGAGAATTTGAGTGTCCTTGACAATGGAGTTTCAGTTGTGTCTTTAAGGCAGAATGACTTCATGCTCAAGCAGTTGGAGATCACCTCTGGGGATCGTGACAAAGCCTGCGAGAATCCAGTTTACAAGGTGTTACACCTGAAAATAGTGGCAGTGAGTGATACACTGTAAGAATGTGTTCACTGGAACTGCGAGAGTAAAAAAAAAAAAAAAAGAGTGTAACTGGAAAAATGTTACAATGCTGTTTGTGTGCAGAATCTCACTCACACCCATGAGTAACTATAAATACCCATGACTCCAGTTAAGTCTCTTCAATGACATAATGACAACATCTTGAGTTGCTTTACTAGCTTTTAGGGAAAAAGTCCAAACACATGGAAGCATTGACCAGTAGGCTAGAATTCCAGTGGGAAAGAAGTCAGAAGAAATTATTTATTTAGTCAGAAGAAATGATTAATTTTACATACTCAGCTTGCTGCAAGATGATGTTCGGAGATTTCTGGATTTCAAGGGAATTATTCATGGTTAATTTGTTTGTTCTTTCCATCGCTGACTCTACAGCTTACGACATTCTACAATGTAGAGACTCAAACGCTGTCACGCAGACGTCGTGCTGACACGTGTGAGGCCTTTGACTTGTACATACAGGTTATGGACTATGACATGTACAGTGTCAACATTCATATATGTTTCCGGTAAGAGACCTCAACAAATACCTGAATGTTGTCACATTTCCAGATGTGTGTGATATAATTATGAAATTAAGATTTGTATCATGAAAGAATCCTTAATTTGCCAGCCATATAGATAAAGTGGCTTTCAGAGAACTCTTAGTATCAGCAAGACCCATGCCTTAGCAATTCCAGAGAAACCAACTGCTTTAATTTGATTCTTCTTCTTTCTGCCTACATTGAAATTAGAAATGTTTTCCTAAATGGTTTATTGTGAACTATTTTAATTCTGAGATCGCCTCAGGACCATTGGGTGATATGTAAAACTAAAGGAGTAGCGATAGAGCAGGGGTTCCCAAACTTTTCTATGACTTTAAACACACTGATAAGCTCTGTAAATCAAAAACAAAAACAAAAAAACAATAATAATAATTTCTTAATTATTGTCATGAGCTGTGTCTCAAATCTAAAATGCTGACTTTACATTCAAAGTATTTACTAATCTAGAAAATCCAGAAAACTGGTACACAAACCTTTCTATAGGTTTGAGGACTACTTGAGATATTTTTTTAATTCAAACACTAACTGCAAACAGTCTAACATAGTACAGAAGTATGTGAATTGAGAGTTTACTAGTTTGTTTAGCAGATGTAGATGGTCAGGGAAACATGTCCGTAACTATTGCTGAATTCCTACTTGGTACAGTGCATCAGGAGAGTGAAAAAATTAAAAATAGTTTGCACGCTTGTCATTTTAAATAGTAGCACATAAAATCTGACTTCATAGTTAGAGCGATATTTCTCATAATAATTTGTAAAATAAATTGGAAAAAACAAAACAAAAGGGGAAATTTTCTTACAAGCCCATTTGTAAGTGAAAGAAACCCAACGTGAGGTTACAACCCCAAATTTAGGAACCCTTGTTATGGAGTCAAAGTTAGCATAGCTGTGGTTTAATCTGAAACATTCACATATTTCATCTAACAAGGATTTTTTAACAGCTGTTTTCCCTCTGTTAGCATTTAAATGCTGCTACATTTTGAAATGATCTCCATCGAGCAACAAGCCTAATAATTTACTATGTGATCTCTAGAATACAGCTTTGATCATCTAAAAATAAATAAATAAATACATAGAAAAATAATAAGGAAATGAGTCTTTAAAAAAAAAAAAAGAAAAGAAAAGCTAGAATGCGTTTCTGGCCTTCTGTGAGTTCCATCTGGATTCTTTTTATTGTAAGACTAAGATTTTTTTAAAGGACAAAAATCACAGAGCATTTTAAGATGTTTAAGTACATTTCAAAGACCATTTTTTCAATTATTTTCAGGCTGTGTGAGAATCAGGATCTGAATCAGACAGGAATGGCAATTCTAGACATTGGTCTACTCACTGGCTTCAGTTTGGCTCAAAGAGGCATCCCAATCAACGAGCTGGTTAGAAGAGTTGAGACGTCCCCAGGAAACGTCATCCTGTACTTAGACTCTGTGAGCTTCTGATGGCATTTTGTTTTCATTTTCAGATGAGTGCTATGGTATAGCTAAGTAAATAGAGATAGATTTTCCGCACTTTTCTGTGAAAAAAACAAAAAAACTTCTAAATAATGTTGGAATGGATTAGCCGTAACACCTCGACAACTTAATAAACCTAAAAAAAATTCCCTTTCATGTTCACCGTGTACAGCAGATTCAAGCTCCTTCCTCTGTCCTTCTCCTCAGGTAACCAAAGCTGAAACCTGTATTGAGGTCCCAACCACACTGGAGTTTAAAGTGACTGGTGTTCATGATGCAGTGGTCACTATTTATGACTATTATGAGCCAAGTAAGACTTCTTTCCGTTTAGAAAACCACTCGCACTAGTATGCTTACCTTAGATTTGAGTGTCTGTAGCATCTCTTTGCATCCTCACATTTCATTTCACTTGGCAGGGAGGAGGGCGGTGGAGACATACACATCTGAGACCAGAAGAGACATGTCGTTTTGTTCTTTCTGTGGAGAAGACTGCTCTCAGTGTGAAGATTTGGTGATCTCAGTGTTTGATGCCACCATTTCCTCACACTATCACCAGGGTTTGGTTCAGAGCCTGGCTTTGCTGCTCCTCATCACCTTCTCACGCTGCTTCTAGATAAGAGCTGGCTGAAATCTCGTTTTGTATTGATATATCTACAATGAAATAACAGTTCAGGACTGTGTTATAAGGTTAGTTTGCACTGAGTGAGTACTTTGATGCAGAATTTCTGTAGTCCCTGAAGATAACCATGTAAATTAACCGTAAACTTTTGATTTTCTAAGTGAAGCCTTCTAATAGCAAAAATAATCCATGAAGAACTTAAAAACACAGTACGTTATTGCTATCGTCATATTTCAAAACTCTCACCTATACCAATCTTACTTACCATGATTTAAATGTAATAGTTGGGGGTAATGAAGCATATGAGGAGTATTCACCTAGCCTAAACTGCTATTTATACTCAAAGTATGTAAGTATGAGGAGCACTGATTAAGAATTATAATACAAATTTTGACAGCCAATCAGAAATTAGTATTCTGTGGGATAAACTGTAATCATCTACAAACTGTAATTATTTACAATAATACACATCATAATAAAGGACTGTTGTCTGAATATGTGATATTATTTCTAAATTCTATGCTAATGTTTATGTAAGTAATAGTTACAAGAGTAGACAAAGTAGTAAGCCAGGCACCCAGGAAAAATAATAAAAAATTATAGTTTTTTAAAAAATGTATTTATAGTTGCCAAGAAGACATTGTTTCAACAAACAGATAATGAAAAAAAAAAACACCTAAGTGACTTTTTATTTGCTATGTTGGTGTGTTTAAATGTAATGCATGTCACAGTGCTCCATAAAGCTCGTTGCTGTAACTACAGCATGCGCTACTCATTCTGAATCCCATCACCTACTGCACTACACATATTGGTTTAGGTCTGATCTGGCTGACAGTATGTAGATTAAATAGAGTGCATGGATGACAGGAGATCGTTTCAGAATCAGGTACATCCAGGTATGTTGAAATACTAAGGAAACAGGGCAAAATACAGCCCCCCCCCCCCCCCCCCCACACTATAAGTAACAGCCGTTGGTTATGTTCACATGCACGTAAAATTCTGTTTAAGGTCTATATTTGGGTGCACAGTGGCTTAGGAGCATTTACTTGGGTGGTGGGCTAAGGCAGGGGTTCCCAAACTTTTCCAGGGCAAGGCCCCCCAAATGGCATTAACATTTGACCAAGGCCCCCCTTTTGCAAGATGTCTTTAAAATACATTAAAAATACAGACTGAATATATCCCCCTTTTTTATTATTAATAATTACATTTTACATCACATTAGGAATTGATTGTGTGTGTATGGTTGTCCGAAAAAAAAAAATCATGTAAAAAAAAATCATGTATTTATTTTTCACACCAAATTGTTGAGGCCCCCCGGGTGCCCCCTGGCAGCCCCCAAGGAAAACCACTGGGCTAAGGAATAAATGTATGATTTGACAACCTCTGATTATATAAAGTTGTATGATTCTTCAGCACAATGTCTCCTAGCTCTTTTGAGATGCTGCTCTAAAGATGCTGTGAACACAAATATCAAAAGATTTGCTCCACATGGTGACTCCCTGACTGGGAATGAATCACTTTAATGTCCAGCCTGGCTGAGACATGTTTATAGCAGAGACTGCGAAAGAGAAAAGTCTAGAATGAAAGGAGAAATCAAGGGCAAAGACTAGCAAGACATTTTAGTTTGCTTCATAAATCTGCACATATATATTTGATTGTGATTCAAGCTGATGTGTTGCAAAAAATGCACGAGACATGAGTGTGTAAGTCTGCAATGGGACTTTATAGCTTTCCTTGTGGTGCTGTGCTTGAAGTGCATCAAAAGAGGCCATTAGCTAGAGGGTCACTAGCCTCTTACGGATGATGGTGTAAGCTCGGCTTAAAAGAAAACATTCCCGGGTTCCTCATACATGCTTTCAAATAAACACTCATGTCCACAAGCAAACTCTGTAATCACTTAAACTTTACTGCATGCCATTTAAGGCTTAGGAGGATTTTTCAACAGCTCTCAAGTCTCTCTTATAGGCAGACCTGTGTTCTTGGTTAAATCCACATGTTCCCAAAGCACGATTAAAGTCATGCAATTCCGTGGTGTTATAATATGCACAAGATGTGCTGTGAGTCATTAGCAAAGAGACATCAGTCCTCTGTCAACTTTATTAAACACAGACCTTTTTTTTTTTGCAAAGATAACCTCTGGAACAAATGCACTGAAATTAGCGAACATATAGGCCCTGCTATGCTACATCATTAGCATCACATTTTGTGGTTTTGGGGAAAAAACAATACAATGCATGAATGCAAGATTCCAGCAAAACCCACAGTACATTGCTAAGCTCCATTAAGTCATCAATGTGGTTGCAATAGTGTGCTTATAACCACAAGGCTTTGGGACCACATGAAATGTGAAACATGGAACCTATTGAGGGGAACAGAGCTGAAGCTTGTAACATAGACACTACTGTTGTAGGAGGTAAAGCCTGGAGTGCTTTTAATATAGAGGTTCGTCTAGTTCTGACTTAACTAAACATCCTCTGTCTGCCTTCGTTTCCTTAACATGGGATCAGGCACAGATGACAAAGTGATACACAGTCTTATTGATACACAATCCTGAGAAAGGTAAAGTATTTGTATTTATATTTATCTTGTAAAATATAAAGAAAGTTGACTGGTATGCACTATTAGCAGGCTGATGGATGGGTACAATAATTGAAAAATTATTGGAGTGAGATTTACTCAAGAAAAGCATGGCAACAATTTCCACACATGAAGTCTTAGTATGTTTAACTAAGGATATTTTAAGTAAAGTTTGCATGGCACCAAGGATTGATTATGTAAATAAATGTAACTGGCATTTTTTTACAAGTAAAGTTTTAGTCAAACTTGAGGTACATTGCACAATAAATACAACTTTTCTTTGTTTGTTTTAAGGCAATATTGCTCATATGGACTACAGTAGTGGTCACCAACCTTATTCCTGGAGATCTACCTTCCTGAAGTCTTTAGATACAACCATAATGGTGCCCACCTGACCATCTAATCATCGCCTTAAAAAGTTCTTGAGCAACTAAAACGGGTGTGTTAGATTCTGGTTGGAGATTAAACCTGCAGGAAGGTGGATCTCAAAGAAAGAAGGCTGGTGACCACTGATCTACTTAAATCTCAACAATGCAAAAAGTACACTGCAAACTCTGCCCTCTTCCAGATGAAGACAACAATGTTTAATTCTTAAGCAAGTGGCAAGTGCCTGAGGGTGAGGCAACATTAGATTGCTCATTAGGGATAAATCTAAATATAACTCCAGATACAGCAGAGTACAAAAGTCTGAGACCTCACTGAAAATCTGTTTATTTGTTGTTGTTTTTCTTAAAAAAAAAAATTGGAAATAAAGTGAAGGTTTTAGAATTTTGAAATATTTAAAACAAAGAAAGTAAATGTTCAATATCTTGAATATTTAATATATTTTGTACTTTGTACAAAAAGTCAGATTTTCCTCATGCCTAATCTCTTCTGCTGAAGCATGTGTTCAGATGACACTCCGATGGATTTGATCAAAAATGGATCTTATGTTTTTGTATGAAGTTGTGGAGGCTATAACAGCTCAAGTGTACACTGTCTTTAGAGCAAAAAAGGAGATGCACCAAATACTTAGAAATGCTGAAATTCATGTGAAAATTTCAAAGACTCTACTTTTCATTTCATTAATATCATTGGTATTGAAAATTCTTGTATTAAAAAGACAATAATGTAAAATAGATCTATTTTCACTAATGCTCTCACTCGGACTTAGACATTTGGACTATACTGTATCTGTAAAGCTGCTTTGTGATAATGTCCAGTGTGTGTGGACAAGATAGAGCTGATGTGGTCAAAACTTCTGGTTTAATAAGGACTCTGCATTTCATAATACAATACCCTTAGTCCTTAAAACCAACACAAGAAATATTGAAAATAACCCATCCATATTGCTCAATTAAATCAGTTAAAGTTCTGAATCTGGATGTTCTGACATACACAATGTCAAATGCAAATATATGTACATCTGAATTATGAAGCTGAATTTACAAATGTTTATCAATCAGTCTGTTAGAAGAGCAAAAAAAAAAAAATGTCATACACAAAATTGCAGGCTGCAAGTCTGTCAGTAAAACGAACCTCTAAACTTTGAAATTTTCTGACAAAAGTCTATCATCTCACTTTATACCACATTCAAGTGTTTATTCCTTTTCTACAAAAGCAGCTCTGACAGTAGTGCCAGCTGTCATTCATATCACATTATTATATTCTAATACATTATCATTTCTATAGTAACAGCTCATTCACAGGGACTTGTATTGCAAATACTTCACATAATCTCAGGCTAATAATACACAGATGTTTAAAATGTGTAGTTATTTAACAAAGAATAATGTATAATCATTGATATGTTGATGTTTTTTGTAAGAAGGCATTTATTTAACACTTATGGGAGGAGTCTACGGTGTCAGCACTTTGTAACGGTCATTAAAATTTCCATCATGGAAAAGTTTTCAGAACAGAGGACTTTATGATTTCTTGATAATGTGATAAGCTGTATTTTATCGTTATTAACTGATTAACATTGAGAGAAGAAAAAGAGAGGTCATTGAGGAAAAGTCTGCTTAAAATTGACATTGACTTGACATTCTTTAATAAAATTAAAAAATTGCAATAGATGGCAAACTGATGTGGTTTAAAAGGGGAATAAAACACTGTTATGGGAAAATGATGAAACTTTGAGGTGGTAACTAACTCAACTTCATGTTTGCCACATTAATCATTATTCCTAGAACAGCACATTCCCTTACGTAATACATGTCTGAGGGTCTGAGGCCCATGATTCAGAGAAAGCAGCCGTAAAGTCATTGTAGTACTTAAATCAAATTGTCTAGAGCAGCTGCAGAAGGTGCTGTCATTGTCTTCAACCGCTGATTAACATCCAATAATTGCTTGTCTGAAAGCAATAGGTTCACTGTGTCACTAGCTGGCGTAGTTGAGAGCCTTTTCTAAACTAAAATCTACTGATCCCCAGATGCCACATTCCTATTAAGTGAGCTGTGGGTTTGAACTTTTAATAAATCACCCTGGAAACATGTTTGCATCAAAACACAGCAGCTTGCGTAAACACGACACTGAGCTAACCTCTGTAGTGAGTTCGAAGTCATGGGAACGTAAACATGAAGTCCTGTGGAAAACATGCTGCTTATAGCGTGAGCCTTTCTCTCAAATCAAATCACTTCTCCTCTGACTAATTTCTGATGTGAACGTGTGCTGAGCATTCAGAGCAATCAAGTCTAAAGTTACCGTACACAAAGCACAGTATCTAAGCTTCAGTGCAGGAAAAAAACAACAATCTTATCCGTCACCCAGCTGCCAAACACTATCTTCTGACAGACCTTGGATCTGATTCAAACGGACCAAATGTTTGGAAGCAATAGGACAAGGCTTGTCATCATCTGACTCCTGGCAATTCTAGAACCATTCAAGCACAATTCAGAAACTGAGTGTTATTAACAGTTCATAGCTGAACAGGATTGGAGCAAAATTGCACCTAGACATTTCAAGGCTTCAGGACTGCAGAGTCTGGCTTCATTTCTGACAACTCATGGAGGCATGAGGAAACTTTAGAAAGAGTACACCTTCTATTCCTCACCAGAGGCATTGAGGAAATGAGTCACAACTCAGAATTTATCTTTAATTCAAACATTATGAACCCTGGCAATAGCTTGGCCACTGATCTGCCACTAGGTGGTAGACTTGATCAAGCCAAACTTGCATGACATTGCAAATTGCCAAGCAGACATTATGACCTCTGGTTATGTCTCCGCTTAAGACCATTTTATAGACAGTATTAGAGTTGAGGATTTCATGGTTCAGCAATGCGTTCTGACCACAAGTTTAGCCACAGCCAAAGAAAACTAATATTTAAAAAATATACTCATTCACATTCCCGTTTGACAAAAAGTAACCTTGGGGAGATGAAGTCCTTTAGATATTTAAATAGACAGGGTCTATAAAAATGACAACATTGATTGCTTTTGAGAAGATCTACTAATTAAAACAGCATTCTAGCCTCAAACTAGCCTCCATTTCTTCTCAAAAGCACTTTTAAAAGTTGAAGCCAATGTTGTGACAAAGGCTATAAATGACTTCAGTACCTTTAGATTTGATCCTTTAGATAATTTTGCTTATCCAGTGAAAAAAATGTAAACTGTCATTGGGAATGGAATTCCCTTTTAACATGATATATAAACAAAATGTGAAAAGTCAAGTATTTAAGTCACATAATACAGCACTAGATTTTTTCATAACCTCATGAAAAAGAAGCAGATGCTGTTGAAGTGGGTGGAAGCATTCCTCAGTGCACTAGGATGAGATATATCCAGGCTGAGAATGCACTCATTTTTGCTGAAGAAGATCATGGAAACAACATGCACAGACATGTGGAGCTTCCCCAAAATATGAGAGGGATATTCCGACTAACCCAAATCATCATGGTGTTCGTAGCTTAGCCAGCAGTAAACAGTAAGGATGTGGCTGATATATGTGATTGATTAGCTTTCCAGCGCTATCCATAACCCTCAGGGTTCAGCCTGGTTAATGTTTCAGGTCTGGTCTCAGTCCTCACAACCCTTGCTGTAATATTATTATGATGTGTATGATGTAATGAATGGCTGCTGGCTGAAAGTTGGGGAGAAATGGCTGAGACAGACCATTGCAGTAGCATTACCACATTCTCCCACATTTGTAATTCTAGAGGTTTAAGTAGCCACAGAAGCGCTGTGATGATGGAAACTTCTCTTGCTCATTTTCTAACTCTGTCGTTCCTTCTTGCTTACCTTCATCTACTAACACTGTAATTGTTGGAGCTCAAGGAACAGTACAGCACTGACTACACTCACATTACATTTGGTTGGAAGCTTTTTTTTTCTGCAAGAGAGGTGATTTATCAATGCCAGAGGCCAGGTGTGCAGAAATGCTTTCCACATTACAAAGTCTTTAATGCTCATCAGTGTAACAGGAGATATAACAAACATGTCTTCCTTAAAACTAATCCAAGTGTGACTGGTTTTCAGCTTTAAGAGTCATTGTATTGTGTTGCATTTACAGTTGCAATCAAAATTATTCAACCCCCATTACAAATCAGGTTTATTGTCAAAATGTATAGACTCTCAGCTGTTTGCAATGAACAAATCAAACAAAAGCAATTGAAATAGTTCAACACAATGAATGCTTCAAGTGGTTTCCCCAAATTCAACTGAAATTGCAACTTACAATGATTTCTCCAGTTTTAAAATTATTCAACCCCCTGAATAGAACTCCTCACAACAGCACAAATATGCAAAACAGGTGTTGTCTCAAGCACACCTAATGCAACCTATCAAGGGCTTCAATAGTTGCACTAGGTGTGCTTGATTGACTTGTTTGACTGCAAAAGACCTGCAACAAGACCTGGTGGCAACAGGCACTAAGATTTTGGTGAGCATAGTAAGGAGTGTAGTAAATGCAGAAGGTTTCCATGACAGAACTCCAAGTTGTACACCACTACTGACCAAAAGTACAAGAAAAGTCAGCTCAAAATCATATAAATAAACCATAGACGTTTTGGGATTCTGTTCTGTGGAGCGAAGAAACAAAACTAGAACTTTTCAGCATGATGGATCAGTGGTATGTCTGGAGGAAGAAGAATAAAGAAAGAACACTCTGTCCACAGTCAAGCATGGTGGTGGCGCAGTGATGCTCTGGGGCTGCTTTGTGTCCTCTGGCACTGGAAACTTGCAGCGTTTGGAAGGCAAGATGGATTCATTGAAGTATCAGGAAATCCTAGGGGATATCATGATGCCATCTGTGAGGACGCTGAAGCTTGGCCGTCATTGGACCTTCCAACAGGACAATGATCCCAAGCATACCTTAAATTCCACCAAGGCTTGGTTGCAGAAGAAGTCCTAGAAGATTCCACAGTGCCATCAAAATTACTTGACCTCAACCCCATAGAAAATGTCTGGTGTGATTTGAAGAAGGCGGTTGCAGCATGCAAACCCAAGAATATAACTGAACTGGAGGCCATTGCTCATGAGGAGTGGGCTAAGGTTCCTCAGGAATGCTGCCAGAAGCTATGCAGCTCCTTTGTAGCAGCTCATAACAGAAAAAGGGTGCTCTACTAAGTACTAAAGATGCTTGTCATGAAGGGGTTGAATAATTTTGAAACTAGAGAGGTCATTATAAGTTGCATTTTCAGTTGAATTTTGGGAAACCACTTGAAGCATTCATTGTGTTGAACTATTGCTTTTGTTTGATTTGTGCATTGCAAACAGCTGAAAGCCTGGCAGTTGAATGATTTTGATTGCAACTGTATTTCTTTGGTTTTCTTGCTGACTTGACTAAGCCTGAGAACTTCACCTCCCACAATAAGTCAAGAGTTCTATCAAAGCTAATGATAAATTGTCATGTAATATTGGAAAAGGAGTAGAAGCTACGTTTCCCATCAGCCACTGCACCATGTCACATGTCTCATTCACCTGTTTCATGTTTAGCTCTTTAGCACTGGTGTGTATATATAGTCATGTTCAGCACTGCACTGTTGTCTTGTGTTGCTTGTTCTGTTTCCATCTATATCGCGTTATGCTCATTTTGGTTCCATGTAAGTCTTGTGTTGTGCTTTGTTGGATACGTTATTAAACAGTTCACTTATAGTCTGCATTTGCATCCACATCGAATCCCAAATCATGACGGAATGCAAGACCGAATAAATAGATGCAGCAACATGCAAAAGGCCCTTTTTGAAAGGGAAAAATCGAGGTGGGAGAAGGAAGGGAAATTCTCCCTGATCAAGTTCAATTATGAATGGCTCGACGTGATTTATTCCCTCGGTGTGTATCTCGAGAAGGAGTTTCCAGCCAGGCGGAAACCATCTCCCACCCTCCCTGCCCTACTAAGGACGTCGATCTGCCTCCCTCCCCTACTGTGGATCTTGTTCAGCCTGCTGAGTCAATGAAGAATATTGCTCAGCCTCCCTGCTTGGCTGAGGACACCGCTCAGCATCCCTGTTCAGCTGAGGACACCACTCAGCCTCCTTGTTCAGCTGAGGATGCCACTCAGTCTCCCTGTTCAGCTGAAGACGTTGCTCTGCCTCCCAGTGTGGCCAAGAGCTCCGCTTTACTTCCCTGCTCCAGCCTCGGATGTCACTATGCCAGGCTCTGCTTTGGATATCACTCCGCCTTCCCACTCCACTGAGGATGACGCTCCACCTTCCTGCTTGGCTTAAGGACATCGCTCTGCCATTCTGATCAGCTGAGGACATCGTTCTGCCTCCATGCTCCGCTGCAGACATTGCTCCTTTTCTTTGCTATGTGCAAAATATTGCTCCCCTTTCCTGCTCCACGGAGGACATTGCTCCCCCCTCATGCTTCACAGAGAACTACGCTCCCCACTCTGGCCTCGCGGAGAATTTTGCACCTCTCTCTGGCCTAGTGGAGAACTTTGCTCCCCCTCTGACCTTGCGGAGAGTGTGCCCCCCCCCTCTAGTTTCATGGTGAACGTTGCTCCCCCCTATGGCTCCGCCTTGAGCTTTGTTCCCCCCGCAGGCTACGCAGTAGCCAACACTCCGCACTCAAGCCAGGCTGGGGCTATCATGTCATCTCTCTATGGTGTGGAAGAGACCTACCCACGTCTGAACCTCAGCGAACACGTCAAGTGTCCTCTATCCAGCCGCACAAGGGAGGACACACTATGGAACTCTGAAATGCTTAGGGACATCTGGTCTGGGGATCCAGGACCCCCTCATGAACTGGTAATGCACTTTGGGTGCTGTGCGTTAAGGGGTGTGTTATGTAGTATTGAAAAAGGACTAGGAACTACGCTTCCCAACAGCCACTGCACCATGTCACATGTTTCATTTTCATTCACCTGTTTCAGCTCATTAGCACTGTTGTGTATATATAGTCACATTCAGCACTGCACTGTTTTCTTGCGTTGGCTTGTTCTGTTTCCATGTATCACGTTATGCTCGTCTTTGATCCATGTAAGTCTTGTGTTGTGCTTTAATAAAAGTATCCAACAAACATTTCACATATAGTCTGCATTTGCATCTGCCTCAAATCCCTAGCATGACAAAAATAATGTGCTCGGTAGATTCATCTTCATTTGTGCATAATTGACTAGGAGACAGGCAAGAAATTAAAGGAAAACTCCATCATGAAACTAAGTAAATGTGTTGATGTGCTTAGCGATTCTGGTGCTAATTTGTTGGTATTTTTAATATTTACATGAGAAATTAGTGAGTGTGACTGTATTCTGATGTCATTTTGCTAGCACAGCTACAATGGAGTTTGCTAGAAAAAATGAATGCAGTGGCATTGATTGGCTCACTAAATGATTTGATGAGGATGAAAATGGTGTAAATAATATGCTATAGCCTTTTACAGTCACCAGATCTCAACCCAATTGAACACAGATGGAAGATTTTGGAGTGATGTGTTGGACAGCTTCTCACAACCATCTTCTAAACACCAACTGAGAGAAAAATATATAGTATGAAAGGTGTTCATCCATCCGGTACAGTTCCAGAGACTTGAAGAATCCAAACAAGGCACATTAAAGCTGTTTTAATAACCCAACCCCTTATGGAGTTATTTTATGTTAATGTCACCCATCTGTGTAAGCAGATATGTTAAACTAGCTGTGCTATCTGAATAGATACCAATTAGACTGAGAAAACCCTTCTGAATTATCTGAATATAAGCATTTATCTTCCCTAATTTATCAAGGTTTTGACATCAAGGATTTAGGCAAATTCATAGGCTTAGTTTGTCCAAATCATTGGATATTATTATCACATGTAAAGATCAAACATAAATGATAAACATTTGTTATTGTGCTGCACTCATCATGCAAAAAATCTCATAAGGTTTTCACGAATGTAATGAACCAATCAAAGCACATATGATATGATATCCTATATCCTATTAATGATATTTTTTCCCAAACCAATTAAATTAAATTAAATTGAATATGCTGTTAAAAAAGCAGGTTGTACTCCATTAAAAATAATCAACCACACTCAATTTAGTGTTTAATGCTTATGCTGTTTCTATTGTACCACTGTGTTTAATTTCTTGTGCAATCAGAGAGGATAACAGCATTTTACTGCAAAAGAAGTGTGTGCAAAGGTTCAGGATGAACAATGTATTATTGATGAGAATCATTTTGCACGTAAATGAAGCGGACCAAATGCGTCCCATATTTCATGGCTTATAAGACTTGTTTTGGCTAAGCAGGGGATAGACAGCATTTGTAACTTTCTGCATGTCAGCTTCTTATGAACTGCGATAAAATAAAAAAAAATTAAGCTGTGTACTATTGAGTTATTGTTTTTGTGATCTTTAATATTTGCTAAAACAGTGAGTAGTCAGCTCTCCCTTCTTTGGCAACAAGTCAAGATGATGTCATTTGTCGGTACAGCCTGTAGGAAAGTTCTCATTTGACTCAGGCACAAAACCAACGATGATCTTGTCCTGGTCCGTTGTGGTGTTTTGTGTTTCTATCACAACTAACCCACTCATCAGATTCATAAAAATCTTGTCTTGGGGAGTTGTTCACCAGCTGAGATAAAATGATGCAGTAGCATTACCACATTATCCCACATTTGTGATTGAGTTGCCACAGAAGAGCTGTTATGATGGAAACTGTTTTTCTTGCTTTTTTCTCACTCTTCCGTTCTTTCTCCCTCAAACTCATTTAACTGACACTGTAATTACTGGAACTAAAGGAAAAGCAGCATTCAGGCTACACTCATGTTACATTTCAAATTGCAATGCATGGCTAATGATTTTTTTTTTTCTTAATGCTGCACAAAAGACGCTGCAGCATTTCTACATTTAAGAACGAGTGGTGATTTATCAAGGCCAAGTCTACTGAAATATTTTTCACATCATAATGTCTTTAATGATGATCAGTGTTACAGAAGCCATAGAGAACATTACGTCTTTCTTAAAACTAAATCCAAAGGCATCTGTTTTTCAGCTTTTAGGATCCGTTGTATTGTGTGCAGTGACAGCTGGTTGTGATATTAGATTGGAGGCCTAAAATATAATATCTATCAATAGGCATTGAAATGATTAGGATCGAGCAATGCGTTATATCATTAGGTCTCATTGATGTCATAATAAGAATGATACAAAAGCAGATAAGCAGCTGTGGCCATAATTTGTGTGTTTCCAATATGTAATGACCCACTGGCTTCATGTCATGTTTCCTCTGAATACTAAACATGTTCAAATTAAAAGCTGTAACCCTTTTGTTTTTACAAAAAGCACCCTCTAATTAATTTATACTTTGAGTGAGCATATGAAAGGATGTATACTTAGTCTATATATTATTAGTCAAACTAGTTTTCATTTACTTTTATCTAATGAATGGTCAATGAAATAATTCACCTCACGTTCATTACACATGTGAGTGTTTCTTGTATGTACATTCTAAGCATCAGCATCAATGCTGATGACAACTGATAGCTGATAGCCCCAGCCTAGATTCTGTGTATTTTCCCCCCAAGATCATTGCTGGTTACATAAAAGTCCAAAATAATCCACTTTAGGTCATTTGGTAACAGCAAAAATGAAATCGTGCTAGGGCTGCAACTAACAATTATTTTCATAATAGATTAATCGGTTGATTTTTTTTTTCCGATTATCTGATTAATCGGATTTTTTTTTAAAATCGCTCCTGTTATAATAGACGACAGAATTTACTCTGCAAGCTCGCAAATACAGCATATAATTACAATAAACCTGAAATAAACTAAACCTTTTAAGCAACTCTCACCAATTTCCCCATCTTCTTGCACACAGTGGAGCATTTTGGATATAAACATAAGTTTGTGCTTGTGCATCACTATCATGCTTCTGTACTACACAATCTTCGCTTTGTAAAGTTACAGATTTCTTCATGGCATTTAATATTAGATGCTCCCATGCCTTAGAGGATTTGGGTCCTCTAAGGACCTTCTATTATTACCCTCTATTATATACTCTATGTTCATTAAAGTTAATAATAGAATAGTATTCATTAGAATATTATGAGCAGATTTATATTCATTAACTACGTTCACTATATTATATTAAGATGATGCAAAATGACTGAGTTAGTGAGTTTAAAGGGATCCATGCGAAGAAGTTTATTGTGAAGCGACAGGGCAGTGGTGACTCAATGGTTAAGACTCTGGGTTACTGATCAGAAGGCCAGACTCCAGACTGCCAAGCTGTCACTGAGGGGCCCTTGAACAATGCCCTTAACCTTCATGACTGACCTTGCGCTCTAACCCAAACTTTCCAACAAGCTGGGATATGCAAAGAAAAGAATTTCACTGTGTTATAATGGGTATGTGACAAATAAAGGCTTCATCTTCTTAGTGAAATCATTATGTTTCATGCCAACATAGTCCAAATCACCATTCAAGTACAAGATACGGAAATGTCCCAAGGACCAGCCATAAAAAGGTTCAGGTAGGCAAAGCCAAATGGGTTATCCAGAAACGTTGACTGCTTTTCTACAGAAGTCAAAAATAAACATATTCAACTGCTTTCATTTCCAGCAAATTTCTTAACGTGTAAATATTTTAATTAACATAAAAAGAGTCAACAACTGAGACATAAAGTGAACACATTTCTCAGAAATTTGACGAAGAGAAATGGAATAATGAGTCACTGAACAAAGGGGAGGGGGGAGTGAGGGGAGGGGTCAATATTAAAAGTAACAGTCAGCATCTGGTGGCCTCCAGCTGCTTTAAGTACTACAATACATCTCATCCTCATCGACTGCACCAGATTGGTCAGTTCTTGCTGTTAGTTGTTACTCCACTCTTCCACCAAGACATCTGCAAGTTCTCGATCACGTCTGGGGGGACACACGGTTACATGTGGTTTGCCACGGCAAGGACGATCAGCTGTCCTTCCTGTCTCCCTGTTGCAGTTAAAATAAAATTGCAGTTTATTGCTCTCTCAGGGAGTTTTTCCTTGCCACTGTCACCCCTGGCTTGCACATTAGGGACAAATTTATCAATTTAAAATTTAGATCTGAAATATATAAATTTCTGTAAAGCTGCTTTGTGACAATATCCATTGTGAAAAGCACTATACAAATAAAACTGTATTGAATTGCTCTGGTCACATCTGCAATCCTCATTCCTCCCTACAGCAGGCCTATGGCATGTTTGCGCAGGTGAGCAGGAACCCTAGGCATCTTTCTTCTGGTGTTTTTCAGAGTCAGTAGAAAGGTCTCTTTAGTGTCCTAAGTTATTGTAACTGTGACCTTAATTGCCTTCCGCCTGTAAACTTTTCATGTCTTAAGGACTGTTCCACAGGTGCAGGTGCAATAATTGTTTATGATTTATTGAATGAACATGAAAAACATCGTTTAAACCCTTTCCAATAAAGATCTGTAAAGCTTATTTGGATTTTACAAAATTATCTTTAAAATACAGTCTCCTGAAAAAGGGACGTTTCTTTTTTGATGAGTATACGTTAAATTGAGAGAGGCTAGTTGTCAAAACATGGCAATTTTCCTTTTAGCAGATGGAAGATTAGGCATGCTTTGTAGTCACAGGGGCATATGTAGGGAGGGAACTGTTCAGCATTTAATAGGATGTTTTAGATATCCATCCACCCATAGATTTTCTATACTGCTTATCCTATACAGGGTCATGAGGAACCTGGAACCTATTCCAGGGAACTCAGGGTACAAGGTGGAGGACACCCTGGACGGGGTGCAAACCTATCGGAGGGCACAATCACAGACTGTGGACAATTTGTAAATGCCAATCAGCCTACAAAGCATGTCTTTGGACTCGGGGAGGAAAACCCCCAAAGCACAGGGAGAAAATGCAAACTCCATCAGATCTACATGTTCAGTCCTAGTCAGTATGGATGTAAATTTTCTTCAGTAACACGAATGACTCATTAGGGGTTTGAGGAACATTAGTAAACAGAGGGGTATTGTTGTAAGATGGCATAACAGATGCCCTTCTAACTAACGTGCTAAAACTCTTTCAGGAATATTCAAATATGAACACATGAATTCTACTTGAAAACATTTCCGACATGATTATACAACACTTTAAAAAGCCATGTAACATTTGTTGCAAATTAACTAATAAAAACTTGGTTGTATCTGGATGTAATCTATTTCCTGAACCAAAAATCTCATTCTTTCTCTTCAGGTCTGAAGGATTTGACATTCATTTGGATCAGAGTGAATATCGTACCAAAGCAGTAAACTGAGGTTTATTTAAAACAATTAATTACAGATTTCCATTTTATTGTTGTCCTTCTTGATGCTGCTGATGATTCCATTGCAGTATATTTAAGTGGCTGTGCAATTCAAAATGACAATGATTTCACTGTATAAAGAAAACATACAGAACAAACAAATCATTATTGATGAGAATTATTATCCATGTAAATGGAGCAGAACAAATGCTCTCAGTTTTTCATGGTGTATAATGCTTGTTTGGGTATTTCCATTTTAATTACCCTTTGGCTGAACAATGGACTGGAGAACAGCTGCAACTCTTACTTCAACCCAGTTTCTCATGGATTGTGAGATTATGAGTGTTTTCCACTTGGAGATTAATGAAATATTACTTAATGACCTTTAATATCACTATTTGCACATTCAGTTCCCCCCTTATTTGGCAGCAGGTCAAAATGCTATTCATCCGCATAGCCTGTAGGATAGTTCTCGTTTAACTCAGACAAAGAATCAGACATGCCCTTGCTCCTGCCTGTAATGGTGTTTATGTTTCTAGCATGACTACCCCAGTCATCATGGAAAGTCATGAAAACATTGGGGCCATCATACCACACAGGGATTTTATTTACATAAGCACAATCACTCTATCTGTGATCTGTTCAAAGGTTGAGGGAATATACAGGAAATATTATGTTATTCTACTAAAATGTAGCTTTAAAAATATTCCCTTGCTAGATAGACATCATCCAAAGTGATTATAAAGGTCAGGTGACACATAATAATAAATAAACCTCTAATAATAGTTTCCAACCAGCACACACCTCAGCATTATACTCTTGTACCAATAACAGAAAAAATGCCTGTTTTGTAAAAAAAACCCAACAACAACTGTTTCTGCTTTGTAAAACCTTAAAGACAGATTAAATGTCATACTCATTACATCATGAAGATAATGAGTTCTGCCTCAGAAAACAAAGTAAAATTTTATCATTCTTTACATGTCCAGACACTGTCTCCACTCCACTCAAAGATCAAAGAGACAACAAGGAGTCAAGTTTCAGAAAGCTTTGACCTCCACCCTAACTATCATCTAATTATTAGACAGAAGACTATTGACTAGACTTCAAAACACGATAAATACATAGGAATTAACAGCTGCCCACCCGTGAAATCCAGTATGTTGATCTTATGCTTTGCTTTTCTAAAACGACCTTTACTTCATTCAAAAAGTAACTAAAAATCTCTTCATGAGAAAGATCTCACAAGAGTAAGAGTAGACACAGGGATAGAGCAGCCAATTGCTGTTGTAAGTATAACAAGGCATTCAAATTTTTCCAGAACATTTTTGAGACATAACGTACAAGGTAAATCTGTAAACATACATTAAAAGGCATGGAGTCACATGAGGTTACTATAATCAGGCTCTGCTTCAATTTAATGCCATGCACAGACGGTTTCAATACACTTTATTGTGCCTTGCTCTAAGATATACCAGATTTTCCTCCCCCCCCCCCCCCCCCTCTACTAAAAGATCAAAGTTGCTCATCTAAATGCTAACAGATCTGTGCTTAATTATGACAGCATATACAGTAATCCTAGCCCAACAAGTATGTAGGTGACCTTGAGAAATAGGAGAAATAATTTCCCATGATATGCTTCATCTGAGGTAGGCTTTGGATTTTAGATGTATTAATCATTTCCTTGTCCCTGACATGTTCTGTGATCGTGACTCCTACAGTAGCCTGGGTGGTCCTGTAATAATGATTAGTTCTGCAAGAATTATCTTAATAGCTAGACTAAATAAATACAAGCAAAACAGGTTTTGCTAAATAAATCAGGCAGAAAAGTGTATAAAACAGAATAAACTTTTCTTGAGTGAATTAGTGGGTTTATAACTTTATACAAAATCTAGCTGCAAGGTACAGGTCATGTAAGGAGGTTGAGGATGGATGCAAATGCAGATAAGAGTTTTATTATAGGAGATATAGGCAGACAAATCCAAATCATAAACAATAGCGTGGTCAAAACAGGCAACTGGTCAGGTGATCAGCAAACAGGATAAACTAAACTCAGGCAAGACTCAATTAACGAGGATGAGAACCAGATCAAAACCATGAAACATAAAGCTAGGAACAAAGGCTTGGTACACAACAGAGACTATGGCAACTGAGCGTAATACTTCGCAAAGTCATTGTGTTGAAACAGTCTCTATATACTATGGAGTGAGTGTGTGTGAGATTGGTAACAGGTGTGTGTGATTAGAACTCCGGAGAAGGTGAATGTGTGCGTGTGTGGGAAGTGTAGTCCTCTTCGGCCATGTTTGTAGTTCGTGATGCATCCTGGGAAATGGAGTCACTGGTTTGCTGTGATATGACAGTACCATCTACACTCTAAACAAAAGGATTCCTCAAGGGATCTTAGTTAAGTTGAGTTTTGTTAAAGGTAGGTTTACTTAAGGATTTACTTGGAAACTTTTTCTGACATAGAAACACTTCTCACACAGAATCTTTCCCCCAGAAGGACAAATGAAAAAACCTTAAGTCTTCCACATTGAAACGTTTTTTTTTTTAAAGAGTGCAGCACCCTAAAGGGTTCTTTGGGTTTGTCTCTCTAAGGGAACCCATACACTCGACAATGGAGGGTTTACCTTTTAGACAAGGTTTATAAAGCTAGAACCTTTACAAAGCTAGAACTGTTAACCATCCAAGGAATTCATGAGGGAGCGTTTTTGAAAGTGAGCTATACTCATTTTGAAAAATTGTCAGTAGAATAAAACTCACTAAGACAAATTTACTTATAAAAAGTGAATAAACAATTAACAACAAATATTATCCAGATGTAAAATACTAGGCTAATACTGTCCACAGGTCCACTGAAGTTGTTACTGAAGCCGCATGTTGATGTAATGATAAACTAAACACTAAAGTAGTCTACTGTTCCTTGTAAGATAAATATAGTTTCTCCTCCTTTTCAGCAGTTCTCTGATGTCAGTGTATAATTTTTATGCTGAATAAAATACCATTTAATCTGAATTTACCACATTTTTTTAGCAGGCAGCTATGCAGCCTTGCATCATTATTTTATGAACCTTGAAATAGTCATGGCTTTAATTACTCTCTGGGGAGTTAATGATATGCTGTTTTCAGTTATTTTGCTGGCAGACTAATATACCAAATGTCTGGAATATCTGCTTTAAACCTATATATTCTATACAGACCAGAATGATTGAGAGTCCTGAGGGGACCAAAGTAGATTTATGTGCATGTAAAAGCCATGATGCTTTAAGTCAATATACTTGAACCGTTCATCATAGTCAAGAATGTTAGCATGATGTTTCAACACACCTACATTCATTTCTAGCACAGGGATACCCTGATCAAATTTGTTTCTGTTCACTTAAACTACATAATTAATGGTCAATGCAGGTAGCCAGTGTATAATTGATGTAATGCTGCAAGAGTAAAATGGTCATGGGCTGAGGTAGGGAGTCCAAGGTTCCATGTAAGTACTGAACAGCCATTTATGCAGCAAACACTAAATCTTCAGGAGATTTATAGGTCCAGTTAAAGTTTAGGGTTTTGGCTTGCAGTGTTTGCTCTATTAGGTTTTATGAGCTTGACAGGTCCTCCTGATAACATGCAAATTCACAGGAATTGTGCACTTGTGTGATCTCATGTGTATGTCTGGAATATTTGTTTTAAGTCTAAAGCAAAAGAAAAAAACAAGGAGTGAAAGTGTGAGGAGAAATGTACTGAAAAGTATATATATGTCTCTAAGGCACATCATTTTTTTTTTTTTTAAACAGGATCCATCTCAGCAGTAGTGTATGGGTTACCCATGTGGCCCACATGGAGTGAGAGGTTTTCAGTTTCATTGGTGGCCCCGCAAGTAGTTTGTTTAGGTCTGATATAGGTGAGGTGAGCCATGAAAATGTCTTGGGCCAGCAAAAGAATTGCATATATCAACAGTGACAAGAAACATGCATCAACAGCAGGCAGATGGCCACACCTGACCTTCTTGTGATACATGAAATTAGCCAGAATGCACTCCACATGAGTGGGATGAGATCTGTTCCCCTTAAATCCCCCTTAAAGTCTACAGTATAAATAATATATTGGCACTGGGTCATAATCATTTCTGTTGTGATGTGCATTGGGCAAAAGAGTGCATTCCGTGGATTTTAGGGCACCATCTAATCCTATTCGGGCCACCACCATCTTTATACTATCTGCTATGACTATGCCTGCAAGTACCAATTCCATACAGTGGATATAAAAAGTCTACACACCCCTGTTAAAAATGCATTTGTTTGTGATAAAAAAAAAAGTTAAACTAAGATAAATCATATCAGATCATTTTTCTCCTTTAACGTGATCTAGCAAACAACAAAATTCAAGTGAAAAACCAATAGAAAGTTTTTAGATTAATAAAAAAGAAAAAAACAATGCTATAACCTGGTCGTACAAGCTAACTAATATTTAATATTTTGTAAATGCAGCTTTTGCTTGTAACACAGCACACAGTCATTTTTGGGTTAGAGTCTACCAACTTTTGTCTGTTTGTTGTTGTTTTTTGTTTCCCCCTTTCTTTTGGCTTTGGCTGTGATTATTTTGTTGGGACCGGGTATGGTGGGGGTGTTGGATGGGGTGTTATAATATGTCAAATGTGATTTTCCAATAAAGATTCTATAATAAGAGTCTACCAACTTAGCACATCTTGGTTTGGCAATTTTATTCCACGCTTCTTTTCAGAAATGCTCCAGATCTATCACATTGCAAGGACATCTCTGTCCACAGCCCTCTTCAAGTCATTGCACAGGTTTTTGAGAGGATTTAGATGTGGGCTCTGACTGGATTATTCCAAAATGTTGATCTTCTGCTTCTGAAACCATTCCTTTGTTAATTTGGATTGTGCAAATTGTCTTCATCGTCATCCTCTGCCACTACCATGCACCTGCCCAGGAACCCTGTCCATGCTTTGTAAGCTCTTTGTGGACCACAGCTTCAACAGTCGGATAACACGTGACCATGAGGTTGAATGTGATTAGTTAATTCTGAGCATGCTCCATTATAAAAAAGATGTGTACACTTGTGCAACAAGGTTATTATAAGGCCTTTTTTTTTATCCCCCAAAACCTTTCTATTTGTTTTTACTTAAATTTATTTGGTTGCTATATCCTATTTTTTTACAGCACGAAATCCTCCTGGTTCCCTACAGGACTAGTGGCTAGCATGTGGTGCTCTCATCGATGCAGCCTGGGTTTGATTCCTGGTCAGGGAATCAACCCCAGACACTGGAGGGTTGCACATGTCATAGTCCCGAGCCTGGAAAATAGGAAGGGTTGTGTAAAAAAAAAAAAAAAACACCACAAAAACTTGCACTTTTATCCAGGATGTGTAGAGTTGCTATATCCACTGCAGTATTCTCAAGTTATTCTGGGAACAAGAAGGTTCACTAGTTATTGACCTCTAAAGAAGGCTTTGTTAAAAAGCACAAGACTCTTATTTGTCATACGGTCTGAGCAGCTGAATCAGTGATGTCCCAATAAATTAACTAACCAAGAAAGTAACTCAAACTGGATTGTGAGAAAAATTTGTCTGTGAAAAGTGAAACTTTTCTTCATTCATACAAATGTATTAATTTAACAACATCAAACATAAAAAAAAAACCATTAACTAAATAAACGTACCATGAACTTATATCTAGCTGCCTCTGGCAGGAACAAAACAATATTGGAATATCATTATGTCCTTTTCAGGCTGAACATCAGACACCCACTCGTCCCCCATGTTCCTGTCAACAAATTTTTGCCTGCTTCCCTTCTGCGAAATGCCACAAAGGAGAGGTTGCCAGATTCAGCAGGACTATGTGTTCTAGGGGAATTCCTTTTGATGGCCTCTAGAGTGAACATCTGAGCTCCACATGAGGATCTCGCAACTGAGTCACAGCTATCAGACTTTTAATGCAGATGTGTTGAAAAATGATAGATGCTGTATTAATGTGTCTTTCAAGCAAGACTCAGAGTGCTTTGACTTTGTCATTGTTTATATATCGCATGTTGTTGCATAGATTTATTAATGGATGTCTGGAACCCCAAAGTGTTTTATGAGTCATACACTTTAAGACACTCAGAGCAAGAATGTAAACTGTATTGCTTTATCAGATTCTAACCAGGAGGTCCAGGCTTGCTTTCACTGAGGCACTATAGAGAATTTAGGCAGGTAGAAGTGACTGATGACATTTGTGCTCCTCCTATTTTCTTTCACTAGGTTGCTGGCCAGCTGTGTGTAGCCAGACTATCATCATCTTTTAAATACTTAGCAACAAATACTGCTGGCAACACAAGTAGTGCTAGATCAGTGGAGATGAGGATGGAGACAGTGATGGGAGATGAACTCGCTTCAACTCTGGGTCACAAAGAGGGAGGAATTAAAGTAAGAGCTCTGTATGTTAATTATGTCAGTGAACTTCTGGACCTTAAGTGAAAATCAGTTCTCATACCTCCTGTCTGTGGAAGCATGTCGTGCCATGGTTTAATTGTGTTTAAGTGGTTTATACCTACAGGGAGAAGAGCGCAAGTGAGTGATGTAAATGGTTTAGTAAGGTACTGCTGGAACTTGCCTAATGTTATGCCCAAGACCTGGAGGTTTCTTCATGTTTCCCAGATGCGGCGTGAGCCTACAGATTGAGCAGACCAAACAGAGTTGACTCATTGTGGTTGTATTGTTTCCTTTGCACAGCAGAGCACACCAATTTTAGACATGCACATAACTGTGGATGAACGTGGCTGAAACTGCTTTTAATGTTCACCATCAGCTGTCTGTTTATCCGGACACCATTCTGTGCTTCCTACAAAAAACAGCTTATGAGTCACCAACAAATTATTGAGCCCGTCAATGAGCTGAGAAGCTTCCTGTTTACTCCAGATCCTGCCCTAGTTTTACATGCACCCTAATCATTTTCTGCATCTGTGTGTATTTTTCCCCATACCTGTTCATTGTAATTACTCTGTCATGTTTGTCTATATATACTCTATTGTTTCTCATGTTTCTTTGCTCGACATCTAGGCTTTGGTTTCTTGTGCTTCATGGAAAGATCAAACTAAAGACACCTCCAACCACCTGTTACTCCTGTTTGTTGTGGAGGGAGAAAAATAAAAATGGGATTTGTACTACACTACTAACCTCCAAAAAATTCAAACAGACCCAAATGCCATTATATGATGTGAAGAAGATGATGTGGATGCCAAATATGAAAACTTCTATTGATTTTTTTGTATCTTTGAAAGGCTTAGCCCCTCTAGCCCATTGACACAAGTTGCTTATGGTTTATGTTTCTCTAGAATTGCCAGTTTGCTTCATTCAAAGCACTCAAAATTCCATTTATTTCTCAATTTTTCTCTGCATATTATGTTGAAATGTTGAGAAACTGGAAGAATTTCCATTTAACTGCTGTCTCTGGCTTGTGAATTATATGGTTTAATATTGTGTATGGTATATATGAGCACCACTGACCTGTTGAGTGTATTCAGATATTTACAGTTTAATGATAATGCTGATTATTCCTCTGGATCAACAGTAAAGCGAGATGGAGTTGCAGATAGCACTGAACTGAGGTCATGTCTCTGGCATGGCTATAAGATAACACCATTAAGAGCTTTCACACTCAATTGCACAGAAATTTGTGGTACATGGGTAACCCAATACAACATCATCTAGATGTGTGCTTCTATTCTGTTCTACATGCTGACGTAATGTACCTCTTTGTAATCTGACCACTGATTTATTGTAGACATTTTAAGTGAAAAGACAATGTGACAACATGTCATATGGAAAATGTGCTTGCCCAGACCACTGGATCATTGTTAGCACCTGTCTCAGTTTTACTTTAGTGTTGAACCATAAAATATTGCTTCTTGTTTCAAAAATTTCCTTGCTTTCTGCTTGTGTTTTTGTTCGCTGTGATGGTGTAGGACATCGATTATTTGGGATAAGCCCAAATAAGACTTTATCATAATGTCCAAATGCATTTGGATATGTTTATATCACTAGTGTTATCATAACAGCATGGTTTCATAGTTTCACTGTGTCCATGGCACTTAAAATGTTATTTGCCTTCCAGTGATCCCAGAGTTTTAAAGCCACAGTAAAGTGTCCTCTTTCAAGGCATAACTGCACTTTATCAGCACAGGCAAAGGTGATAAAATCCCTTTCTTCAGAAAAGAACAGTTTTATTTGTTTTCACTGTTACTGTTATATAAGGATATCTGGTTTACCACATTTTATCTTAATGTATTTTTCTTAAGAGCAGGAAAATCCCCAGTGAAATGTAAACAGTTAGAATTTATTTTGACCTTCATTTTACCTTTTATTCGAACAGTGGTAGCTCATTGGTTAATGTTCTGAGGAAGGTTGTTGGGTGCTTTAGCAAAGCCCTTAAATCTCAACTGTTTGATTTGTTGAATAGTACTGCTTAGATTGCACTCTCAATTGTAAACCACTTTAAATAAAAGTATTTGCCAAATGAATAAATATAAATGTAATGTAAGCATTGACCTCTTAACATTTTAGAACTCATGTTGTCTCTCATTTACTTCGAAAACTCCTAGTATCAGCATTCACCATATCAGCATTTAAAAAAAAATACATATTGGTCCATGGCTTTTCCAGTAGCTGGTATGGTTCTCGAGCATTTTCCATAGAAACACTACATATACAAGGCCTGAGGTCCTATTTTCCACTCATTAAATATAAGAGCCTACAGATGGTACTACTGGATATCCATTGTGACTGGACTTGTAGTAGACATGTTCTTGTGATGCCTGAAGGCTGTCTGCCACTGAAGATCTGAATTCCATGGTGTGGGAAGATTTACTCCCATATTTAAGGAAAGTTCCTCACACGTCAAGATCAACCGCATCTCTACAAGTTCACAAATCCAAAAAGTTCTAATAAATTAAGTCTAAAAACCCGTTATTCAATAACATCATGGATTTCTAGTGGGATTTTGATCTACCAGTTTTTATACAGAATTTGAAATTGCCTGAATATAAACTGGTGGTAAAATGTTCATCAATGTGTAGATCAGTAAGAATAGAATTTTAGATCAACAGATCCTTGAGTCCTAAACAATGGGTAGGTAAGCTTGGCTGTGTCTAGCTCGACAACATAGAATAAAAATCCTGATTGGAAAATTTTCCTTCAGACTTTTCAATGTGTTAACACTTTATTTTCAATTCAAAAATAACAACGAAATAAAACTATTGGAGCATATCACTACAACAATGGCAGGGATTAAATAGAACAAGCGTAATGATTTCATGAAGATTAAATGGGATAAAAAATTTTACTTTATGAGAAACCATAAGACCTTCGTGTCTTCAGCAGCTCTGACAGTTGATGGCAATTCAAATGACAGATTTATACCGTATTATTGCACTCTTCTAATACATTATAATTTCTATAGTAACTTCTCATTTCAAAGGATGTGTATGGTGGAGACTGCATATAAATTCAGCCTAATAAGAATTTATTCTTTTAAAGTGTTATTTAATGAAGTAAACTCAATATTTATTGGTATAGTAAAGTTTTCTTTAAGGAAACTCTGTGAGGAGTCCCCTGTGTCAGCATTTTGTAACAGTCAAAGTTTTCTTCCATGTGGGACTCTTCATGGTGGAGGACTTTACAGTTTTTCTGTAACACGACAAGCTGCTTTTTGTTGTCTTATTAATTTCAAGAGAGCTGCTATAGCATAAGATATAACAGGAACTAACGTCTCTCACGGATGTTCTACATGATCAAATTTAACTACAAATGGCTATTTAGGCAACATGCCGTTTTTTATTAAATGAAAAATCTTAATGGTTGGCACATTGTTGTAGTATAAGAGCAATAAAACAGTTTAGGATGTGCTGTCATTGGAAAGTAATTAAGACATTTATGCTTCCTGAATGAACTGGCATGTTAGCTTCCCGTGTGAGACTTGTTTGAGTAAGGCATGAGAGGATTGTCACAATCACTTCCACTCCAAGTGCAATTTATGCAAAGAACACTTTTGTGAGGTGCTGCTGAGACAATGTCTAGAAGCTGTCTAGTTTTACCAGTATCAAAACTCTCCTTCCAGATCTTTCCGTCCACACTGAAAAGACTCAAAACAAGGACGAGTGCCACAGGATGATGTAAGAGCTTGTGGGGACTGCAGTAAAATATGAGACCTTGGATATCTTACTAAGCTATCTATGTCTGCCCAACATCTCTCAGTCAATCGTTACCAATTGCCATCAGATGCTGGAGGTCTGCATTTTAAATGGACATAAAGTTCTTTAGATCAAGTTAGATCTTTCCTCATTTTAGCCTAGACAGAACAAAGCAGGAAAAGCAAAATCATGCAAGTGGAAGGGAAGGAAAAATTGAGATGTCTGGCTGTAGGTGGTTAGTGGTAATAAAGACATCTCTTTCCTCGACTGCTAGTACCTCACTTCTGGCGAAGAACACTACAATTCAGTCCAGCAAAATATTTTACACTAACTTTACCCCCACCATTCACCCAAATCCTAACACTCTGCATGAGTGCTTGGTTGTATGGGGTTTCCAGGAAGTGCAGAATTTTATAAGAGGTTACAGTTAACTCTGGGGTATTGTTTAGTTGATATAATCAAGCTAAGGTGGAAAACAGTGACTCAAATACTTTCCTGTAAGTTCATTTAGGACTGTAAAAATTTCCTAGTAGAAACGTGTTAAAGGAAATTTGCCCCCAGATTTCCTTCTTCACCTGCTATTAATGTGAATGCAAAGCTTTGGTGTGTATATGTAAGAAAAGGGCTGCCAGGCTTCGACTCCAGCTCAGGTTTGGACCTGATGAATTTTTGCCCTCGAGTCTTAGAACTTATGTCAGCCTGAGTGCTTAAAATTGCAGGGAGCTCTGTAATTTAAAATAAATAAATAAATAAAAAATTAATTAATCTGTCATTAATTTGACAGGAAGAAGTTTACTTGCTTGCTCACGTTGAGTTCAGTGTGTCAGTGTTGTTGGGAGAAACATGTCTTAAAACCTCTAAATGTTTTGGTAACTGTAGTCACTGCAGAGAATTAGTGGACCTAACTACTCGTTTATTTATTTATTTTATTACTGTTTAAGACTGAAAGCCCATGTAGAATCTGCCAAAGCTGTGTAGCTCTGATCCAGGCTGACATCAGAGTTTAGCATATTATTATATGTTTTAAATGCTTTACTGGGTTTATTCAGCATGCTGCACTAGTGCTTAATGCTGGCCTGTACTGCTGATTGGGGCTTTCATTAGCCTCAATCTTAATATGTACCGTATACCAGGTTACTGGTTTGCATTTTGCTCAGGAAGTTCAAAAAGAGAGGGAGGATGCCTAGGAGAATTTTATAGTGCTGTTCATGAGAATGGCATGCACATTTCTGTTTTATGGTACGAGACAAACAAAATATGAAAGAAGGTAAGAAAAAAAAGAACTTGTACAGATATGTCAAATAAGTGATGGTGCTACATAAGTCATGGTCAGTATGGTCAGGACACTCCTTATTTGTCAGTTGTAATTTGGAGATTAAGCATGAAGAAGGTTGATGAGCTGCTCTTAAACTTACCTCCCGCAGGTTCTATTTGGTGGAGGAGAACTGGAGGAATGTAGAGCATTCAGTGCAATACCAAAATGGTGGTCTAACTGTGCAACACATGCTCTCTTCAGTCTGAACTTTCATGAAACAGTTTAGGTAATCATTTTACATTTAATGAACATTAATCTGACATTTTGGGGTAGTTCATAGAAAGGTAAAGAGCTTAAGTGCTTCTTGGTATTACAAAATGAATCACCACATTCTGCCAATTACAACAAGGTTGATTTTAAATACTGATGGCCTGTTCCACAGTTCTGGCCAACACGTATCTATCGTACATTACTGACACTTCATGAAATCAGGATAGAGTTTCACGAGGTTGTCTTTTCTATAGCCAATCCACCCCCTTTCTGGGGCATCATCAAGTGCACATTCCAAGTAGTCAAGCATTAACTTTTTACAATAACGTGACCTCAAGTCAAATTTTGTAAACTCAAATATGCAGTACCGTATGCTTACAAGTGAGACAGAATACAATTAATGGAATAGGCCTTTTAAGAGTCTAACATTGACTCCCTGGGACTCAAACTCATAACTTTTTAGTCCACTCAAACTTCATGCAAAATCTTAATTACAGTTGAGGTAATGATTATTTTGGATTTGATGTATGGATTGAGTTGGTTTAATTGTTGCTGCTGCATTTCACTTAATGTTAGAGTCAGTTTTATTTAAAAGCACAAAAGCACATTTAAAACAACATGTACAAGTGTTTTACAAAGTGATCTGGTCACGTTCTGTCACAACATAGAGGAGGAGATGGATGCAAATACAGTTTAAGCAGTTTTTATATATAAAGCCCAGCATACAAATCCAGGCAGCTTCAAAGTCAAGACAGGCAAAGGGTCAGGCAATCAGCAAACAGGATATCATAGAGAAACCATAGTACAAAACCCAGGGAACAAATGAAGTAAAAAAAAACAAAAACAACAACAACAACAAAAAAACAGAATAGCAATATGGGAAACAAGACTTGGTAGTGACAGAACAGAAAGGAAACTGAGCAATTACTTCACAGGGATGCAGTGACAGAATGAGGCTTATATAGTTGCACAGTAATGAATAACGAATGTCTGCACCTGTTCTCAATTTCACAGTCATGTGGTGTGGTCAGGTGAGGTGCGGTGGCTGATGGGAAGTCCCCTTTCTGGTATTTCTATGCATGTATATATATAGAGTGGATTTATAAAGTATTTTGATTATTCCTCTATTTTGTTACTGCGAACTGGATCACTGTCTTTTTTTTTTTTTTAAATATGAAAGTTTTCACAAAGTAAATTGTAAATGTACTAAATAATAATAACAATAATTAAAAACACCATGTTTACAGGAGCACTCAACATCATTCCCCTGATCATAACAAGTGTCTCGGTCACATTGCTGAAACACAAGTCCATAGAATGATGCTGCCACAAGCATGCTTCACTGTAGGTATGAGCTTGGCCAGGTAATGATAGCTGCTTGTTTTCTTCAGATGTAATGCTTGATCTTCAAGCCAAAACCAAGCTTTTTTTAGATGTTAGAATCTTGTTTAGGTCAATTTTGACACACAGTCGACAGAATGATGAACGAGTTTGACCAGGTGATGCTAGCTCCCTAGAAAAACAAACAAACAAAAAAAACTACACTGTACACCCTTTCAGATAGAATTTTGTATAGATGCTTGGTTTCCTCCAGATGTAATCCCAAAGCGTTCAAAATTAGTTTTATTAGACCACTGAATCCTGTTTAGGTTCATTTTTACACAAACCAAGCAAGTACCACTGTGCATTTTACTAAGGAGTGGCTTGCATCTGGCCACTCTACATTAGATGTCTGATTGATGGATTATTGCAGAGATGGTACTTCTGGCAGGTTCTAAACAAAAACTATTGGAATTACATCAGAATGCCCCTCAGGTGCTTCACCATTTCCCTAACAAAAGAAGAAGAAGATTTATTAACAAGTGTACTCTCACACATACAAGGAATTTGACTTGGTAAGTGAAGATTCCAGTACATAAATAAATATGACAGCAAGACACATAATAATATGAATTAAGAATAATGAAAAATGCATAAAATATACAATAAACCTTAAGACAGAACAGGCATGGTACAGATGCTATGTACAGCTATGCAAGGGGTAATGGAATGTGCAGAATGTAGGGGTATATACAGGTAATAGAATAAATAGGAGTTTAGGAATTTACAATAGCACATAAAATTATATCCACAGTGAAAAAAATGCATTAAAACAGTTCTTGGAGGCAGTTAACTGTTCATGAGGGAGATGGTCTGTGGGAAAAAGCTGCTCTTGTGTCTGGATGTTCTGGTACTCAGTAGCATGGGTCAGAGGGCAGCAGTTCAAAGAGGTTGTGGCCAGGGTAAATGGGGTCTGAAATGAATTTTCCTGCCTGTTTCCTCATTCTGGAAGAGTACAGTTCCTGGAGAGAGCGAGCGAGAGAGAGAGAGAGAGAGAGAGCGCAAAGGAGCACCAATAATCCACTCAGCAGTCCAGACTGTTCATTGTAGTCTTCTTATGTCTGATCTGGTAGCTGAACCAAACCAGACAGTTATTGAGGTGAACTCATTTTGGCTTTTGTCCATCTCTAGGAAGATTACTTCATCCATTCAGAATAATATGCCTTAACACACTTCTGTCTCAGGGGTCTACACACAAATCCTTTGATATAATGGCTTATTTGTTGCTTGGGCATATGCACACTCTCAGCTGTACATAGATGTGCGTGTTTGCAAATCATGTGCAATCAACTTAATTTACGTCTTTTTGCAGAAACAGCTCATGTACCTGAGCTCAATTTCAAGTGTCATGACAAAGGGGCTAAATACTTGTACAGGTGATATTTTCATTCATTCATTCATTCATTCATCTTTTAGAATTTCACAGTTGCAGTGGATCCAGAGCCAATTTGATTCATGAAGCAGGAACACAATCTAGTTGGGCTCCAGTCCCTGACAATGCATGATGCACGCACGTCTAGAAACTGGAGAATCTGGAGGAAACCCAAGGGAAGACAGACAAGGGAAGAACATGTGATAGCCCACAGAGACGAGAGCTCAGGATCAAAATGGGGGATTCTGGAGCTGTGAGGCAGCTACTACTACTCCCAAAAACTAGAAGATAAACTTGCGTTTTAATTTCACTTAAAAAGCGACACACATGAAGAATGTCTGACATCAACTGGTTGACAGTTTCAGAACCTTGTTGTAGTGACTGCAAATTCACAGTTGTTTTTAGCCAGGATCAAAGAACAGTCAGGAATCATTGGAAACTAATGGTCTAGAATCTGCTGTGATTTTCTTCTGCATTCGAAATATTACTTTTACATTTAGTCCAATTCACCAAAGTGGTATTTTTCAAACTGCAGTGCCTTATAAGGTCCTTAATAAATCCTTCAGCTACTGTTTTGAAAGGGAGGCGCTCCACAGACCCGCACAGAGTAATCAAGTGCCAGATTTTCCATTAAGATTGCAACATAGGATCAGGATGCAATTTTCCAGACAGCATGCATCTTGCTGGGAAGGTTCTAGTGTTCTTTTGTTTAACTACTGTAGTACTATTAAGTAGCCTCTTTTATTTGAACAGCTGAAATAAAAAAAAGGGCCTGCAGGTTTTCCATCTGACGCAGTTTAACTTGGGAAATGAGAGGAATCTAACTAAATTGAAGCACCGGCTTCATTTCATAATCTTTTTATGTTTCAGGATAATAATGGTATGTGACATGTGACTGCATAGATAATGTAATTATACATATTCACAGCCTATAATCATACCAAATTCTTTTACTCAAAGCATGACAGGATGATGGGAAGTATCTATTTTCAAATCTGTTAAATATAGACATAAGTGGAACCGCTAACTAAAAACATAGCTTGCTAGCTGAAGTTAAGGAATCTAGTTGCTGAGCAGTTGCTAAGCAAAACATCTTAACTACAGTCTTCTGAAGGAAGTTATGTGTAAGTTAATAATTAGACTTATAATATAATATAATATGATATAATGTAATATAATATAATAATATTCTAGTCATTTGGGTAATAAAATTTCATTGAGTAATTACATTGTTACTCATGTAGTTTGTAACCATTACCATGTTACATTTCTTTAGTAATCTATCCAAATTGCCTCTCATCTCATAAAACCCAGTAGGTGGAATGAGTGTATGAATGTGTGGGTGTGGGCACGGTGCCCTGTGATGGACCCAGTGTTCCCGGGATAGGCTCCAGACCCAACATGACCCTGACCAGGATAAAACAGTTGCTGAAGATGAATGAATGGCATCTGGATAATGGGATAAAATGGCAGGAAATCAGACAATTATATCTAATCCTTGGATGCCACTTTAGATTTGGACCAAAAGTGGCTCACCTCTAACTTCTGATCTGATCAAGCACATGGCTGTGTTCTTCAAACTAGATTCAGACAAGTTCATTGCCTTCATTCCAAAGCATTATGTGGGCCAGATGATAGTATTAAGTGTGTGCTGACAGTGGGCCATTACTAATCTGGAGTATTACAAAACTCTGCATTCCTCATGTTGATGGTAAGGACTTTCTATTAATACAGACCCATCACTATATCTGTGATTAACTGGATAAGGCAACAAGTCTCATCTTAAGCATTATAAACAGTAAGTAGCATGTAATAAAAGTATAATAAAACCAAGTTACATGTCATCTCCATCAGGAACACTGTGCATGTGTCTGGCCAGAGCAACCAGACATCTTGAGACAGCAAATAGGAGGAATTAAAAGGGAACACACTTTCAAAGTTTTGTTGGGCTTGTTTCACCACTGGATGTCAGTGTGTCCCAACAGAGATGAGTGTGTACTACTCTGGAGGTCTGATTGTGCTGCCTCATATTACTTTCACATATGATTTCTATTATCTCAGTCTGTTTCTTTATCTCTCTCTTCCCTCATAGCCCCATTTCCCAGACATCACACCATTGGTCCACGTAGCAGAACATTCTGACACACTCGTCAATGAGAGGAGTGTATTTTCCGCTACCGCTATTTATCTTGGGTGTCCACATCTGGAAAAATATTATCTTCTAAAAAAATCAAGGAAGAAGTAACATGCATTTCCCCCGAGCACAGTGTCGCAACATGTCTGTGTCGCAGCACCTCTGTGGGTACTTTTGCGCAATTGCAACATCTTTATGCATTTACTATACTGATGTGAGCCGGATGTTACTGTTTGTGCAAATTGCAATTCTGCTGTGTTGCACGAGTGTGCCTGAAAGAGACATGGGTTCCAGATGCACTCCCTATGAAGTCATGATTAAGTGAAATGAAATAAGCTTTTGGCATGATAAAAAAACAATAGTATTTAGAAACAGGTGTTAAATGTTGCAGTCAAACTATAAATCACCCAATGAGATGAAAGTGTTCTAACGTCATGGTATCAGTTTGTATGAAATACAATAATTGCCAATGGTAGCTTAGAGTATCAGCTAATGAGCAGAAGATCAAATCCCATGGCTGAACCACTGTGGGCCCCACAAGCAATTACCCTAGCAAATTTCAGGCTAATTTCTAACTTGCTAAAAAGAGTGTTAAATTCTGGCTTGTGTTAATCGTATAGTCCAGTTAAGAGGAGAGTTTAGACTGATTATGAAATGTGTGGTTCACAAGTCTTGCCAGCTAACTGACTCACAAATTGATGACACAATTACAAGAATGTGTGCTGTTGTCTCTTACAATTTCTGGTAAACTTTGAGAAGTGTAGTCATGCTATTTCCAAAAGTGCAGCAGAACTACACCATTTGCAAATTTGTCCAGGCCAGCTTGCATGGAAAATCTTAGTGGTTGTAGCTTCGTTTATAACTTAATTTTATTGTAAACCAAGAAAATATCTCTCTTTGATTATAATTCCAACAGTAACCTTATGCAAACAGTGAAAAGCCATTTTATTTGTTGTTGTTACTGTTGTGATAACAAGCACACTTAATCAGATAAACAGAACTACAGCACAGAATATACATAAACGTATCCATTTGTAACTTTTGGTTTGTGCGAATTCTTACCAGAGACCATCTTGACCAAAAGTTTAAATACGAAAAAAATGCAGACAAACCCAACATGTTTCCTGCAGTTGTGCAGTTTTCTAACAGTGCTTTGTATTATCAATGCTTTTTTCACAGTACACACAGTAGGCCTCATTTAACTTTTTCCCCTATGAAATCATGTAAATGTATTTGCAGGCCAAACTGAAATAAAAATTTCCACCAGATTTACAAGATATACTGAAGCTGATTTTCTTTGTCCTAATGAGGGTGTTGATGAATGCCAATCACCCAAAAAGTGCAAAGTGTGTGCAGCTTATTTGCATTTAATGATGCCTACAAAACTCCATAATAGGAAAATCTCACAGAGAGCTGCAAATGAGGACAAAACTGCAAAAGAAAGGAAATTTCTCAGATTCGGAAGTCTGTGTTAATGAAATATTATTTTGCAGTGTTACAACGCCTGAAAAGGCTAAAAGACAAATAGAGACAAATTGTGGAAAAGGTGAATTATGTGTGAATGAAGTAAAATGAAAAGAAAAACCAATTTGACATAAGAACCGAGAACCAAAAGATGTTTACACTCTATCTAGGTGATCATTAATACCATTAATATCAAATGACTGGATTTCACAATATTTCCATTAAATTTGTGCATATTATAAATAAATAAGCAGTTTAAATTTGACAGTGAAATCCATGTATAAAACTGCAGTAACTCATTAGCAGTTGTATGATTTGAAGCCAATCAGTCACGGTTTACATTAGTGATTTACATTATAGGTAAATTTGCACAAACTCATGAACTAACTAAATAGATTTTCAGGAATACCACATTCTTGTTTAAATGCTCCTAAATGTTTAATGAATATATTTCTTCATATCCAGTGTGATAAATGAAACCCAATGTTATTAAAGCAAGTACAGTGGAGGATTCATTTCTGATGGGGTTTGGTTAATGTCTTCATGGAGGTGCTACCTATTATTGGTTTCTATTGTCTATTTAAACAGGATTATGCAAATGATGTTGCCGTTGTCCTGTCCGAGTTTAAAGGGTTAAGATCAGAAACCTGATCTCATATATTCTATCTGAGATCCTGTTGGTGAAAAGATCCTGAGATGATCCTGCCATCCCTATGAACCAACATCAGGTCTAGTTGCAAGCTCCGTGTTATCTTGATCAAGGTTTTGGACTTAAAAGCATATTCACAGGTGGCAGATGCCTTCTATGACTTTCAACCATTTATAGCCAAACATGTTTACTTCAAGCATAGAAATGAAAAGATACATGCTGAGATTTCAGCAAGGGCCAAACACATGGAAAGAATACTACAAGTTCTGCAAAGAAAGAAATCGACAACATCTTGAAATTCAGAGTTTGTGCCAAGCAGCCTAAAAAGGTATTATAACACTTTGGACCATTGAAATAAAATAATGGAAATTAAAAATGACAGGTAGCATAACATTAACTAATAATCTAGCTGCGTCTCACCAAAGTCATGCGAGAGTGTGGAGCGTAACCACTGATCTGCATTATAATGGAAAATGGCTCACTATACTTCTTGGAAAAACGCTTGAATTTCATTGCTTAAATTGAGAAAAGCTGCACAACCCCTGTACAGAAAATCCTTTGAAGAAGGCATTAAAGTTTGTGAGCACTGCCATTAGAAAAGGCACCAAGTGTCCCAAGAAGCCAGAGAAGCTGCCTGCTCCTGAGAAGGCATTCAGGAACCCAAACAAACCAAAGGCTGTTAAGCCTTTGTCCAGTTCTAGTCCAAAGGGCTATATTAGGAATTGAGTTATGCACATGTAGTGAGGATCTAATACAGAAATTGCACACATGACCTCAGATTTAACTAAAGATTTAGGCACTATTCAGAAGTTATGTGAATGTGGGCTGTGCTTACCAAAAACAGAGACATGTTAGGTTGATATCAGATTGTGCAAGGGCATTATTGCCATTAATCAGCAGCTCAAAATAACAAATGTGGTATAAACCAGCACACTTTACAATTTCAGGACTTCAATTTAGTATTACAATTTTCAGTACTAGCATGTGCTGGATCAAGTGCTATTTTATAAGCTGGTTAATAATGAGGGCTATTAAAATGGTTAAACTTAACCAAATTTTCAATTAAAAGATTATAGATTAGACTGTTTGCAGTTCTATTACATATCTATTACATATTCAATGTTTGCTTTTCATTCATATAATAATGTATTAGTCTTTTTTATTTATCATTTTTCTGCATTTCTGCATTTTCTATCACTGTTTTATTTATTTATTTATTTATTTATTTATTTATTTATTTATTTTAGCTTCAAGCAAAATGCGTGTGTTTAAAGGTAGTGTTCTAGGCATTATTGAAAATCCCTATGTCTGATACTTTTACTCTGAGGGATTGAACTACATGCAGGTCATTTTCAAAATCTGAATGGAGAGCTCAGAAATATGACTGAATATGAGGAATATCCATGGATAAATATTAACCGAACTTTATATATATGTCTGGTGTTCAGTCCGTAATTTGAAACTTAAGCACAACTGGATTATGCAGCAAGACAATGATCCAGAGCATAGGAGTTAGTCCTAGTCCTAGAAGTCAGTGAAAGTCTGATCTCCAGTTATCTGAAGCTTTTGGTTGCAGTTATTGCCGCTAAAGGTGGCACAACCAGATTTTAAATTTAAGGGGCAGTTAAGGGCAGTTGACAGATCTTTCAAAATGTGAGGGGATCTCCTGTGTACAACCCTCTTCATGTCATCCTAAAGGTTTTCGATAGGATTTAGATCTGGGCTCTGACTTGGCCATTTCAAAACCTTGAACTTTTGTTTCTGATTCCCTTCCTTTATTAATCTGGATTTGCGCTTTGGGTCGTTATCATGCTGGAAATTTTTTTTTTTTCCTTATCTTCAGCTGTCTAAAGGAGGCCTTTTAGACCGCTATTTTTCTACTAAAAAACAGCAGACTGGTGTGTGGAGTTATCCATGAGTCCCTCTATCTTGACTAGAGCCCCAGTCTCAGCTGAAGAGTGTGAATGGTGTCGGTACCACCATGCTTCACTGTGGGTATGGTGTTCTTTGGGCAATACAGAAAGGTCTCTTAGCAACCTCACTGAAAGATTTTATCTTTTCCTTTTGTTTATTTTTAGGGACATCATGTTCATGGTAAGGTAGATGTGGTTCCCCATTTTCTCCACTTGTTGATGATGGCCTTCACAGAAAAAACATGAACATTTTTATGACTGGGTTTTTAGTTTTTATTCATAGTTACCCAACAGACAGGTAGATTCTGTAGGTTTGTCATCACCATTTAGATTCATATTTAAACAAAATGTGCTTCACAGTGCTGTGATGCACCTCAATGCTGTAGCTATAGCGGGCTACTCATTCTGAGTCCCACCACCTGCACAGCACATGCATCAAATTTTATTAGTCAGATGAATTAACATGCACAGATGACAGATGACCTTTTCAGAATGAGAAACAGGCAGGTGTGTGGAAGCTCTGACGAAACCAAACAAAATAAGATGCAGACAAAATCTGCCATATAACTCTCTTGCTAGCATAACACACAGTCACACAATGAGAACAATAACAACACTAGCCAGACTCTATTAATTTATTTTATATGCAATGGGAAGAGAAAACACAGCTCTTAGCCAAACGTTGGACAACAACCTACTGACTTTTTTGAGGGTACAAACTTGACATGCTATCTCAGACACTGTCTTAGAACAAGATAATGACCATTAGATTTGTATATGTTTGCCTTGTCCTTGTCTCTTGATGTTTTGTCTCACGTAGAGCCCTGTTTTTGATTGTGTTTGTTAGAAATTGAAAAAAAAAGCACTTTTTTTTCTGTGTAGACTAGCCTGCAGCAGAGTGTTTAAAGGGACTCAGGTTGAAATTTTAGAACTGGTGTAACCACAGCAGAGGGACATTGATTCATGGGATTTGTTAATCATGCAATAGACAAGGAGATAGATAATTGTTAAGAAGGGAGTTAGAGGCTGGTCTGAGCTGACAGATAGAGGGATTTGATTTTGAGTAAGGGTAAAGATTGGTAGAACTTAAGGGGGTCAGGGAAAACATGCTAAGTATGAAATTAGAGAATTGTTAGAACCTTACAACTGCAAAAATGATAACTGTATTGTATACATACTGTTCTGGTGTCCTAATCTCAATCTGACGCTGTGAGTTCATTGAGTGCATTGGACCAGCTGCAGTTATAATAGACAACAGGGCTATTATGCATATTCATTCTTTCATTCTAAAATTTTCTCAAAAGTAACAGCATGATTATTTAAGACAATTTGTTGATTATTTGTTGATGATCCATTACTCAGAAATATCCACAGATAAATCCGACCTGTTCATTATTTTGATGTATTTTTGAAAATACCTGATCAGACGACTACACATCAGTACCTCCAACATGCTTGAGGAGTCAGTATAATATTATATTAATCATTATATAACGCATTGAAGAGCACACATGCTTGAGCTGTCAGATCTGATATAGTACATATTCCCGGAAGGGGCTTTCAGATTGAAATGAGGGATATTTTTCCGTGATGACAGTTCATTCTCTGCATTGTGGCTCCCAAACTTGGAAGGTTGCCTGGTGCAAGGCCAAGTTTAGACAAGCTTCCAAATCGAATGCCTTCTTTTCACATATAATATTTCTTATTAAAAAAAAAAAAAAAAAAAAAAGGCAAAACAACAAAAACAGTAGAATCAATTCAGATTACATATTGGCAAATGTAGTTGATTTTATGTGGAGTTTATGTATAGAAAAAATAACTGTAGTCCTTAATGAATTATTCTCTGCTGAGACGTGCACAAAATGATTGCGCTGACTTGTTAAAATTGCTTGAACTCACAACTACAAAGAACACAAATTTTCCATTCTGAACTGCCAACATGGATTCGTACAGGTCTGCACTGACTCAGTGTGGCATTTGTGTGTGTTTGTCTCAGACCATACCCTGTTTTGGTCTTCTAACCCCCTCACCAGGACCCACCACTAAGAATGCCGCCCGTGGCCCATGCTCAACAAACGAAGCCCAGTGCTCCTCCATGCTATGCATGCTAGTCCTAATTTTACTTTCCTTACTCTCTTTCTCATCAATACCACATCCTTCACAGCTTCTGTGGTGGAGGAAGGATTTTGGAGGACAGTGCTCCATCTCAGTGTCCTGTTCTTTACAGTGTTTACAGTTTCCTGTGTTTATATCTAACCTGCAATCTCAGCTAGTTTGCTGGGATCCCTTCTTCATCATGTCATGAAAACTGGATCCATACCAATGTTGTAGCTGCATGATCAAAATGTCCTCTTTTTCCCGGACATGTCCTCTTTTTTGGACCGTCTAAATTTGAGAAAATGACTAGGATTCAGCTTTAGTTTCATTATGATGTGCTTATGGTCTAATATTGCATCACGTGTGTGCATATTTGCATTGCTTTAACCCCTCTCTGTAATTCCTACCTTCTCACACACCAATTGGTCGATTATAAAAGGCTTGTATCAACTATTGGCCAAATTCTTATCTTTCAACCATTAGCCTACTCTCAAAAAAAAAAAAAAAGCTGTCCTCTGTTTGGAAAACCAGAATATGGTCACCCTAGCTTTTGTGATGTAATGTTACCCGCATCAGGGGCAGTGATCTTTTATTTATTTATTTATTTAAAACAAATCCAATCATTGAACATGTTTTAAGCTTAAAATAAGCTCTACATAACATTATTTTAGATCATATTGCTTTCTCATGACTTTATTTACATATGTGGCCTTGAAATAATCCAAAAGTAATCCGATTACATTACTTTCACATTGTGAAACTTGGATAACTTTACTGATTAGGTTTTTTATGATGTAAATTGTAACTGTAACAGAATACATTTTAAAACTAACTCTCGCAACCCTGACCACATATAGTACATCATCAGGGTAACTAATGTAAATGGGTATTAAGGTCACAAATGTCTTTCAAAGATAAAATTATGTCAAGGTCTATGTTTTGGTATTCAAATTTTTGGTTTAAAATTGAGTTGTTATTGAGATTTTGAGAGTCAGTTGATGTCAGAGCACAATGTCCAATGAACATTGCTATTTTTTTCTTATGCAAAAGAAAAAAACATATTTTGCATGTAATACAGCTTGTAATGTTTATGTGTGTGCATGTGTGTGTGTGTTATAATTTATAAATTTTAATTTTAATTAATGCTTATTATGCCATCAAGATTCTCAAGATATAATGCATTGCCCAATAGTTTCATTGGTAAACTGGTGGTAGATATTAGATTTCAACCGACATATCTATTATCACGACAGCCATCAGTGTAAATCATACAAACAATACGGGTAATTTAATACTCATTAATCTAAAAATACAGTCCATGAGTAAAGAAAAGATATGTGAAAACAGGAAAACTAAGAAAAGAGAGACACTAGAAAACAACAGAAACCATGTCTCTGATTTATAGACTAACGTGTGCAAGACTTTGCAAAGAACCCATACCTGTGCAAACAATGCTCAGGAAGCAGGTGGAAGACAGGAAACATGAAGAAGGAGTAATGCGTTCCTGGCAAGAATGTTTTTGCCAAGTTATCTTGTAAGAACAAACTTGCAAGAACATGAGGACTGAAAACATTCCTATAAGAATTTGAGATATGCTGAGTACATGCCTTTAGTGCCTTAAGTCCTAGCAGTTCACAGCTTTACAAGCCATGACACAGGCAGCTACCGAACAAAGCTAACAGGACCTTTCTCCTGGTCAAACTCAAAGGAAAATTAAAATTAATATATTAGATATTTTTTGGACCAAATGAGGAAAAGTATTCAGTTGTATTATCCATTTCACACCTCTTTTCCCATGTGTTTTTACACAGTGTTTGTCTGCTAGTGTGTTACTATGTTTTCGCAGTTAATCATTTATTTTTCATCAACTGATGGTGACGGTGGCTTAGTGGTTAGTACTTATGCCTCACACCTCCAGGGTTGGGGGTTTGATTCCCACTGTGGCCCTGTGTGTGTGGAGTTTGCATGTTCTCCCTGTGCTGTGGGGGTTTCCTCCGGGTACTCCGGTTTCCTCCCCCAGTCCAAAGACATGCATGGTAGGCCAATTGGAATGTTTAAAGTGTCCATAGTGTGTGTATGTGATTGTGCTCTGCAATGGATTAGCACCCCAGTGCTACTGAAGTCTCTGTTCTGATTGGTCACTTAGTGCTGATAAATTTTCTGACACCGTGGACCCTGTCACTGATTATTTTCCAGTAACAGCACTCCCATTTGTTTGATCTTTTACTTTCTAAACACTTATTTAAACTGTTCTTTTTCTTTAACTTTTATCTTTTTAATGTTTGATAAACCAGGAGCAAAGATGCCATTTGTATGATATTTGCTTCAAAAGGTTTTCCAGCATTTGTTATCCATTACTACAGTTAACAGGTTAAGTACAATCCCAACCTAATAGTTAAATAGTTTGAATTGTAATCTAGCCACTGACTTATGACATTTGCATAACTGAAGTAAGAGTAAGGGGCTAATTTTTGTTTGTGGGAAATCTTGTATAGTAACCTGCAAGCTAAGAACCCTCAACTATTAAAGAACCTATGAGGGACCTTCATATACAGTGAACATTGTACTTATAATTAACCAAACTGAAACAATCAGCAGAGAAGGAGATGTTCTACTAGGTGTTTCAAGTTCTTCTCTCTGTGTGCTAGTTTCGCTTAGGTATCTGCTTCTCCGCTGTGTTTTTCCCCGCTCTCCTCTCACCTACTCTTCATCTCTCAGTCCTTGATCCAGCCTTGACCCTGAACTTTGTAGAAAAAATAGGAACATTTTTGGAATGGAACAACATATGCTTGTGTGGCTATCAGTAAACTTGAAGGCTCACCCACAATGTAAGCTATGTGTGGAAAACAGTGACATGACTTAACCACACTGGTTAAGTATATACTGGTGTATGTTGATAGAAACATCTCCTCACTCATCCATGCAGATTGAACTGCTTTCATTAAAGACAGACAGAAATTTTATCACTGAATGCCAAAAAAAGCATCTGACAAAGTGAACTGGGTTGTTTTTATTTGCAACACTAAATAAATTTGTTTCGGGGAATCATCGTTTCAGTGGATCAGAGCTTTATATATTAAGGAAATAACCTCACAACTTTTCACAATCTACCAGGCAAGATGTTCACTCTCTCCAATATTGTTTTCTCTATTAATAAAACCACTAGCTACAGCATTAAGATAAAATTTTAATCATTCCTTTTTACCTGTCTCCATCCATACACCCAGAGAACCAAAACTTGAAAACCAGAAAGCAGGAAGTAAAACAGGAGTTGCTAAAAGGCACATTGAGAAGGTATTTTTTCTTCTTTTTTTCCTTCATAAATTCCAATGGATTTCCCTCTTTCTGGCTCCAACATGCTCAGCTCTAAACAGACTGGCTGTCTTTTGAGTATTTGTAAATATGGGATGCCTAGCATGTGACACAATTCATTTAAAGTCACCATTTATTTTTTCCGCTCTTTGCTGATTAATAGCATGCACCTGTCTGAACTTATTTGCACAGACAGTTCTGACATATTTGTGCACTGAGACATTCTGTCTGTGTTTCATCCCTTTTAGATAATCATAAAATATTTCGCAACAATGGAAATTATTTACTCTTTTGGTGTCAGGGCAATGAAATAATGTCTACGTTCATACTGAAAGACACAATAGCACAAATTGTGTGTAGTTTTGCAGTAATATATTGTTTAAGCCTGAAATTAATAGTAATATTTGCTTATGCATAGCGCATAGGCTTAATACACTTTAATAGATTTCTAGCCATTGGCTAAAATTGTCCCAAAACAGCAGCACTATAAAATGCTAACAACACGAAATGGAAAGAACAATAGAACCCATGGGATACATAAAAAAGCATATTTATATCAGGGTAGAACTCAAATCTTCTGCCGTGCAATGCATACGGTTTCCAGGTCCTTTTGCTGATTTAGAGTAGGACTGCTTTTTTAATGTCCCTTTAAAACTTTAAAGAGATTTTCAATTAAATTATTGTTCACTTGAACAAACTCATAATAGCCAGACAATTAACCCACCTCAAAACCATAATGAATGTATCATCATGATTTTTTTTCTCTGAACTAAAAATGATGTCATATCCACTTTCAAAGTACTTTCCAACAAAATTGGAGAGATTTAAAAGTTTTCAAAGAGAAAAGGGTGGGTACTTAAACAAGGCTTATTGTGCTATTTTAATTAGAGAGTGATTTTTGCATTCAGACTGTGTGGAACATGTGTCATTTGTGGTATTCAATGCATACTTTATTTAATCACTGGCATGGCATGAAATTTTATGTGCTGGAACATTGGGGTAAATGCAAAGACTAAGGTTTATAGGTTTCACTCATTTCCTATATGCAATTGCTTGCATAGACTTTAGGTCGGCGTTTAACCATATATTGTTTAATCATTATATTTGCTTTCTTTCTAATTCAAATATCCATAAGAGTTAATCAGGTTATTTGGTTAAAAGCTAGGAGAAAAAAGAAAAAAATGTCTCTTTAATCAGGTATCATATAATCAATTAAACACCTGTGACAGCTCAGGTGTTAATGTGTTCCATTTCAAAGGGAACTCAACGTTGCATGAGCTTCACACTGTGGAAAGCGCCCTCGCCCGCAACCGGTATCTGAAGTCTGTGTAAAGTCATGCCTATTTGTAGGCCTGCCATGGTCAGGTGACTATAAAACGGTGCCTGTAAACCACGTCATCAGCCTTATTATCTACAGCAAAGACTGCATGTCGGTTGTCTGTGTGAACATTCCTAAAAACTCTTCTCTTCTCTTTATTTTTTCTGAAACGCACACACACACATATATATGTATGTATATATCTTTACTTTCTGTCCCTCACCTCTTTAAGAGTATGAGCCACAGAGAATTCAGGAAGTGTGTTACTCCCGGCTCCCATTTCATTATGGGGGAGGACGGACACACTTTGTGTGTGGCGTGTTTGGGGATTGGAGCTCCGCTTCCGGCTTAAACAGGATTCGGAACGTCAGGACTCTGGGCTGGCGGCTGTCGAGGCAGTAAAGTATCAGGGGACGAGAATTCGTTAGGTCAGTTAGCCCCCAGTATTACTGTAGGGCTCCCCTAGTCAGTGTTGTCAAAAGTTTTCAGTTTAGACTGGTCAGTGAGCTGTCAAAGGGCAATGAAAATCTGATGCTTTCCCTCCAACAAAATGTGGAAAGTTAACGTCACTAAAGACCATCTGGCAGCATGGAAACTACTGCCAAATGTGTCTCCATGGGTTCTTTCCTCCATAGAAAAGGGTTCCGGGTCCAGTTCATAGCCCCCCCCCCCCCCCCCCCCCCCGTTTCAGAGGCGTGTTCACAACAGTAGTCAGCACACTGCAGAGCCAGACATTAGCCCAGGAAGTGGATCTCCCTTGGACAAAGGGGCCATAGAACATGCACCTCTTTCTCCGAGGGAGGGAGATTTTACAGCCGTTATTTCCTCCCCACAGAAAATACAGGATATGTGGTCAGTTTTAGATCTGTGTCATCTGAACTGTACTCTTTGGAAATACAGGTTCAGGGTGTTGATGATCAAAAGTATCGTGCCACAGACTCAGTTTGACGAATGGTTTGTGATGATAGATCTAAAAAAGACACATATACCATTGCTCAGGCACAGGAAGTTCCTGAGGTTCATGTTTTAGGCAATGTATATCAATATCGGTTCTTCCTTTCACTAGCTTTATCCCCTCACAACATCGAGATGTTGTTTTTGCCCTCATGAGGAGCTTGGGGCTTAGGTTGAACCTCAGGGAAAGCTGCTTCTCCAGTCAAAAGCAGCTTTTCGAGGGGTTATATGTAATTCGAATACAGTGATGGTGTGTCTATCGCCAACATGCATCGGGTCGATCCTATCAACACTGTGCAAGATAAAGTTAGGTCTGGGCATCCTCTCCAGTCTCTACATAGACTCCTGGGGCTTATGGCAGCAGCAGCCAATGTTATACCGTTGGGCCCATTACAAATGAGACCGTTCAGTGGTGTCTGACAGTCGGACAGAATGAGAGTACTTAGTGTTACACGACAGACCTACATGTTCTGAGAACATGGAGGTGTCCCCGGATTCTAGCCTCAGGTCTGTTATCACAAGATGTTAATGTCAGATGCCTCCCTCACGGTCTCTGGAATTGCCCTCATCTAGTGTGCCATATAAATCGCCTACTGTGGGCCATACTTCTAGCACTGAATTTCTTCTTATCAGTTGAGAGGACACCATGTGTTAGACAATACAGCAGTGGTCTCATATATCAACCACTAGGGAGGATTATGTTCGCGACCCCCGTTTCAGTCAGGCCCAACTAATTCTTCTCTGGCGAAGGGGAAGTTTTGTCAGTGAGTGCAATGTACATTCCGGACAACCAGAATGTGGGGGCAGACATCCTGTCAAGGCAGGGGCTGAGGCCTGGGGATTGGAGGTTCCATCCACAAGTGGGTGAGTGTGAGTTCATATGATGATGTTATGTCATACATTGAAGTCTATTATATTTTACATTTAATTGCTTTTTTCAATTTCCGTAGTATCACTTACTTGAATAGTACCAATAAACCTACAGGAGAAAAGGTATCGTTATCGTGAAATTAGATTGTAGTCATATCGCCCACCCATAAACATTAACATTTGGTGATTCTGGTCTTGAATTTCTCGTAAAATGTGATAAATATCATAAATCCTGCTGATAGGGATTTTTTTTTTTCACTTTAGGAATTAAAATGAAAAAAATTAGAAAAAGAGAGCCGTGTTCAGTAATGAGTTTGTTGACATTCATAGTCAGATTAAAAGCAGTAATAAAGAATGAAGCTTGTTGTTATGACATTCTGCTAAATGTAACGCTACTCTGTACTCTCTCTCAGCCTATACATAACTGTGGGGGAGACGCATCAAATAATTGAAATGTAATTGATACTCGAACTGGAGAACACAATATACTGTGATACAATAGCAAAACAGGTTAATGTGCATTTTCATACATTTGTAATATAATAAATGTTCTACATATACTTCTATATCCCTTTTATTCTTTTAAACCATTTTTTCATAGGAAACTACTTGAGTTTCTGATGATATGGAATAAAAATATTAAATGGCAATGGAAAGATGTAATAGTAGTATTTTTTTTGTTATATTTATCTTGCCATTGGATTGTGAGAGTTAAAATATTAATTTAACAGCTCAGTGTTGAGTTTACAATTGCAATTTCAAATCTTTTTTTTTTCAATTTAATTACTTTCTGGACTCGGCTGGACTCGACTCGGACTCAGCCATTAAGGACTTGATTCCAACTCAGCTCAGACCCAACACTAGTTATTACTATTTCAACACATGTTGTGTTAAATTATCCAATAAATCTGTTAAAAAAAGAAAATAAAAAAATCCCACGAGTGCCAACACAACATGTGTTAAATTATTGTCTAAACACGTTGCGGACTGTGCTACCAACATCATCATTCCAATCTAAACTTGTCAAAAAAAGGGATTGTTTGTTGGTTTGACCTTTTGATTGTGATAGCAGAGTCGGAGTCTTCAGTAGAGGAAACCAAATGACCACAGATAACTTAGCGTTCATCACTATTTAGCGTTAATGCTGCTGAAAATGCCTGGACAAGTTTGTGATATTTAGGTAAGGAGCTCTTGAAAATGTATTCGTTGGAAAACAGTAACTCAGCGAGTGATAATTAACTTTACCTATCGTGATGACTTCAACGGTGAATATCCTGTATTGCATACTGTACTGTTTAGCATACAGCTCACGGCAATGTTACTCATTCCAATTCCCTTTTTGAAAGTTAATGATAATGCAGCTATCCACCATGATGCAATACAGAGAGTGGGTTAATGTTATTTACATTTAGGAATTTTTTTTTTGACAAGGCAATCTGTAGTAATTAGCATTAGGAGGATGGGTTAGAGCCGTGTTTCTTCATGTATTCTGTGAATGTCAATGCTGGGTAACAGGTGCAGACAGTCAGTGGCTAATGGAATTCAGGTAGTTCAGTAATGTCGAGGCCAAAATTTCTTCAAAAGGTTAATGTGACAAAAAGAAAGGTTGGATGTTACAGTAGGTTTTAATGCTTTCCACTATCTCTGTAATGTTGGTTTACTTAATTAGGTTGTTCAAAAAAAAAAAAATTTGTAGGACTATGCAGAGCTCATAAATGTTTCCTAGAATTAACTGTCCTTTCTAATAGGACCTCTGATTCTAATGTAGGGACCCCTTGGGGTTATCAGTGTTGAATTTTTGGAAAAGTAAATGTTTTTCTTGATTAGAATAGACATACACTGTTTTTTCTTCTTCTTTGTTGTTGTTGTTGTTGTTTGTGGAGTGATATGTCTAGCCAAACCATCTGGCTGTGAGTCTCTGAGACTCTCCCTCTGTGACACATGTTCCTTGTGTAAAGGAGATATCAGATCTCATACCATTTAAGTGATTTATTTGGGTATTTCTTTCAGCAGATCTAAGACAGCTAATTGCTTTTAGATTTCACATGCTTATTTTCAAAGATAATACCATATGATAAATATTACAGATTACTGGTTGTAATGTTAGATGTTAGATGGGGTAAAAACCTAATACTGTATATATCAATAGCTTGACAGTGAAACAATTAGGCATGAGCAGTAAGTCATATCATAAGGTCTCCACTATTATGTCTCTCTCTCTCTCTCTCTCTCTCTCTCTCTCTCTCTCTCTCTCTCTCTCTCACACACACACACACACACACACACACACACACACACACACACACACACACACACAGCTGCAGTCAGGATTTCTCTTTTTAAAGTACTCCAATCTGTAAGGCTCTACTGGCTTCATGTTTCCTCCAATTGTCAAACATGGTAAACAAAAAATCTGTAACATTTTCATTTAAACTGGTTCTATCATCTGTCCTTTTGTGTAATTTGTACTTTGATTAAACAATATATACTCAGTCTGTCTTTTAATTTCACCTCCAAAGGCATTTAGTAATAAATAGAATGATATTCTGTAACATATAATAATGTTCACATTATTACATTATTATAATGTTCACCAGTGAATATCACATGTGCCTTCTCAATCATTGCTGATGATGCTGATGATGTGTGACTACATCAGTAAAACGAGGTGAAAAAGATCAGCCCAACTGATGGGCTGGATGAATTTACAGTCTGGGCTGCAAAGAAATCAGCACTGTTGCTTGTGCTCAATTCCACAACAATGATTTTAACAGAAAATCCATCCATTTTCTATATTGCTTATCCTACAGGGTCATGGGGAACCTGGAGACTATCCCAGGGAGCATGGGGCACAAGGTGGGGTACACCCTGGACAGGGTGCCAATTCATTGCAGGGCACAATCACATACACATTCACACACCCATTCATACACTACGGACACTTTGGACATGCCAACCAGCCTACCATGCATGTCTTTGGAGTGGGGGAGGAAACCGGAGTACTTGGAGGAAACCCACACAGCATGGGGAGTACCTGCAAACACCGCCTACAAATAATGAAATTAAATGTTTCTATATTATTTTTTTAAATACTGTAAAGAGCAGTAAACAGGAGCAAATGAAACAAAGTCAATAGCTGGTGTGACAAAAAAAATTAAATAAAAAACAATTTGTGCAGTACACAGAGAGTAGCAGATATATTTATGGTCTGTACTTAAAGTTACGATTTCAGAACTGGGCAGTGTAATTAAAATAGTGAAGCAGGACCTATAGTTTCAAGGTGGATGGTGAGAAATTGAATAAAGTAATACATACAAGTCAGTGATTGAAGCTATGTGTTTGTTTAGTGTGTAGAGGAAGGGACAGAGAGCAGATGGGAATCAGAAGATCTGAGAGTCAAAGGTATGTATGAAAGACGAAGGCTAGAAAGTAGGCCACTGAAAGACCAGAAGTATTTGGTAGTCTTTTGGAACTTTTTTTGGTCTTACATTGCAACTTTTGGTAAGTATCAAGAAAAAAAATACCTCATAATAGAATTATACATGGAGTAACAAGGACAAAGATACTCCATGTACTCAGACTAAATATAATAGTAGAACGGGTTAGCAGGAAGGTAAATCAGTTAAAAAAGCAAAAGCTGCTCAAGAACAAGACAAACCCCATCATCTCATTTCCATATGTTTTGCCTACAATCCATGTGGATCTCTTTAAAATGTAGGCACTGGGGGGTGTGAGAGATGCTAGGGTGCTAGCCTTGTTAGGTAAGTTCAGACAACTGATCAGCTCTTGGCCCACCGTAACAGGGAATGTGGAGGAAGCGCCAGTGAGTGTTACGGTCCTGCAGTACTCTGTAAACACTTGCCAGAAGCAGCTGAGAATACGCAGTGTCTCGTTCGTTAATGCTCTGTCTCGGACATTTGCGAGCTGGAATGAGGTGACATTTGTAAGGCAGCATGGAGTTTTACAGGCTCTTCCAGCTTCCCACTTAATTTCACAGTTGGAAAAAATAAGAGCGATCCAGGAAGTGCGCAGAGAAAGGGTCTGGCTAGCACAAAGATGATAAATAATGCCACCTGAGCAGGCGGTGAGAACTGAAGTGCTTCCAAGTGGACCATTTTCGTCATCAACTTTCGTCATTAAGAAAGCTGAATAGATCAGAGACCTTCCTACAGAAAGTAAAACACCAGGCGTAGGAGAAGGAGTCAGGGAATAACATAGTCTATCTTAATAGTATTTTGGAATCAGTGAGATCCTCCTCTGTCCACCCATAAAAGTGCTACATAAGTGGGGAATCCCTGTGATTTCACCCTTCTTAAGATATTTAAGAACTTCTCAAGATAAACTACATAAAATTCTGAAGGGCCAATAAAAAAATAAAAAATAAAAAAAACAACCGCACACCTCAGCAACAACATATTGAACATAAAATTAAAATATCCACGAGTCGTACTGTAGGTTCATTCAATAAAATGATTTGATGGACAATGACTTTATCGTTGGTGTTTTGTGATAAATTTTTCACTAACTATTTTATTCCTGATTAATATTAATATTAACCCTGAGTCCTTAATTCATTTCCCTACATGCATTTTTAACCATCAAAGAGGACAAGGGAGAATAGCTGTTGATGTTAATTATGGTAGTATGTGTTGTTTAGCTGTGTTGTAAGTAATGTTAATCTGATAGGATTGCTGTAGCAATGCTGTGCAGAATTACTCTTCCACTTCAGATATAATCATGATGTCAATGGAAATGTTTACTTTTTTACTGAGAGTTTTACTTCTCTAATCTCACAATATACTTGGAAATAGCAGAACATCCATCTTTGTTTAGTTATTCAGAAACTGATGAAAACAGTTATGGTTCCTGTGCTGGGCAGAATTACAGCTCTCTGTTTCTTTTTGTTTAAACTAATGAATTTTATAATGTCAAGTTTTTATGAGAACTATACATAAAGAACAGAAGATCAAAATAAAGACATATGTATACTGAGAAGACTTTCATGAATTGCTGCTTATTTAAAATTGGTTTCATTTGGAACTTTAAAGATGTTGGTCTCTCAATCAACATCTTTGGGATTGGTAGTGGCTCAGAAGTTAAAGCTCTGTGACTGAAAGATTCCAGATTCCAGAAGTACAGTACATTTTATGCCCCAATGAAAAAATACCACAATGCAGAAAAAAAAAGGAAAATATTATACATTTTGGGGACAAAATATGTTGTCCAATATGTGTGTGATATAGCTTAGTACTTGAGAAAATATTTATGAAAAAATTTGTTAAACACTCCTGTGTGCTTTTTGTACAGCACATTCCAGATTTAGTCCCCTTTTGCTGTAATATAACCTCCACTCCTCTCCCAGATGGCTTTCCACTAGATTTTGGAGTTTGGCTGTGGGTATTTGTGCTCATTCAGCCACAAGAGCATTAGTGAGATCATATAGTGATGTTGTGTGAGGAGGTCTGGGGTGCAGTCAGTGTTCCAGTTCATCCCAAAGGTTTTCAGTGGGGTTGAGGTCAGGACTCTGTGCAGGTCACTCACGTTCTTCCTCTCCAAACTTGGCAAACTGTGTCTTCATGGAGCTCGCATTGTGCACAGGGGCATTGTCATGCTGGAACAGGTTTGGGCCTCTTAGTTCCAGTGAAGGGAAATTGTAATGCTACAGCATACAAGGAATTCTATACAATTGTTTGCCTCCAACTTTGTGGCACTTGGAACAGTTTGGGGAAGAACCACATATGGGTGTGATGGTCAGCTGTATAACAAAATAGATATATTTTTAAAACATAAATATAACAAATATACACCGATCAGGCATAACTTTAAAACCACCTGCCTAATATTGTGTAGGTCCTCCTTGTGACACCAAAACAGCTCTGATTCATCAAGACATGGACTCCACAAGACCTCTGAAGGTGTGCTGTAGTATATGGCACCAACATGTTAGCAGCAGATCCAGAAAGGAAAGTGGAACCTTCATGGATTGGACTTGTTTGTCCAGCACCTGTAAACAAGTCATATTCCTCAAACCATCCCTGAACATTTTTTTGCAGTGTTGCAGGGTGCATTATCCTGCTGATAGAGCCCACTGCTATTAGGGAACACTGTTGCCATGAAGGGGTGTACCTGGTGTGCAACAAGGTTTATGTAGGTTGTACATGTCAAAGTAACATCTACATGAATTCCAGGACACAAAGTTTCCCAGTAGAACATTACCCAGTGCATCACACTGGCTGTCAGTGATTTTAATGTTATGGCTGCTCGATATATAAATTGTATAATAAAAAAGACTTTTATTTTGTCAGTTTTCAGATAAGTATGTGTTTACATCACATAAACCTGCAGCGTGTGTAGACTTTTCATATCCACTGTATATTGCGTACAATCATTGGCTAGATGTGAGAGGAAGAAATCGTTCAATTTTGTAATGAGCACTTTGAAAGGCTGAAGAAAAATATAAAGAGTAAAATGTAAGGGTTTTTTTTTTTTTTTTTTTTTTTTTTTTTTTAAGATACTCTTACTTATAATTAAGTAAGAGTCCAAGTATTCAATTTCAATAAAACTCAAGTAAAGCATCAGTAGACCCAAAATAATAGTATAGTAGTATCAGTGTACATTTACTATCGTCCACCCCTGTGTTTAAGCATAAAAGCAAATTTTCAGCAATTTCTCAGTAATTCCTGACTGTTGCATAACTGGATATCCATAGGAGAACACAAGCCAATTTGTATGAAATGTCACAAGTGGTTTAGGTTAGAGTAAATGACAGGGGTAGTGCTAAGGACTTTATTTGTAAATCCAGTTAAATCACTCTAGCTCATTACCAATCCTATAAATGTATTTTTTTAGCTGACTAAATCGGGTGACATTTGTGACTTCAACTCCTTGTATGCAAAAACAATTAATAAAAATCTAATCTATCTGCAAATTAGCTGCAGTTATGTTTATGTCAATGGCAAACCAGAGTATGTGATATGAGGCAACAGCAGTGCTTAAAATAAGCAACAGCATGACTCTTAACCAGAACACCATGGGGAAAAATGAAATAAATATATGATCAGCTCTGAATCACTTGTGCCTTTTTTCTTGTAATACACTATTAAACATGTCTAGACACTAATTCTGAAATGTTTCTTGAAAGCTGCAGTGTAGGGAAGATTATCTTTCCATCTTTTGTGCTCCCTGGTAGGCCAGGGTAAGACTTGTTAAATCACAAAGACAAGAGTGATAAAGACCTAATGGAAAAATGCTTTAAGTCACTTGTTTCCACTGCTAAAAAATGAGCCCATTAGACATTATACACAAAAATGTGTGTGAGCTGCAGACCAAATGACATGCGGTTCAGTGGAATATGTAGGATAAGATTTCATTATTAATGCAAAACTGTTCAATGAACACTGTTCAAAATATACTTGTATCTGTGGATTAACAGCTCTGTGGTAGGGATGGAACTGGACAGGGTGTAGGAAGTGACGGAGAAAAGGAGAGACAGAAGCTGAAGGCTCATGATATAGTGCCCCTGGAGCAGAGAGGGTTAAGGGCCTTGCTGAAGGACCCAACAATGGCAGCTTGGCAGTGCTAGGGCTTGAACCCCCGACCTTCTGATCAGTAACCCAGAGCCTTAACTGCCAAGCCACTACTGCCCTATATACATATACAGTGCATCTGGAATGTATTCACAGCACTTCACGTTTTCCACATTTTGTTATGTTACAGCCTTGTTACAAAATGGATTAAATTCATTATTTTCCTCAAAATTCTAGAAACAATACCCTATAATTACAACATGAATGAAGTTTGTTTGAAATCTTTGCAAATTTATTAAAAATAAAAAACAAAAAGAGCACATGTACATAAGTATTCACAGCCTTTGCCATGAAACTCAAAATTGAGCTCAGGTGCATCCTGTTTCCACTGACATTCCTTGAGATGTTTCTACAACTTGATTGGAGTCCACCTGTGGTAACTTCAGTTGATTGGACATGATTTGGAAAGGCACACACCTGACTACATAAGGTCCCAGAGTTAACAATGCATGTCAGAGCACAAACCAAGCTAGGCAGTTCAAGGAATTGTCTGTAGACCTCAGAGACAGGATTGTATCGAGGCACAGATCTGGGGAAGGGTACAGAAACATTTCTGCAGCATTGAAGGTCCCAATGAGCACAGTGGCCTCCATCATCCGTAAATGGAAGAAGTTTGGAACCACCAGGACTGTTCCTAGAGCTGGCCGCCCGGCCAAACTGAGCGGGGCCTTAGTCAGGGAGGTGACCAAAAACCCGTTGGTCACTCTGACAGAGCTCCAGCGTGTCTTTGTGGAGAGAGGAGAACCTTCCAGAAGAACAACCATCTCTGCAGCACTCCACCAACCAGGCCTGTATGGTATTGTGGCCAGATTGAAGCCACTCCTCAGTAAAAGGCACATGACAGCCCACCTGGAGTTTGCCAAAAGACACCTGAAGGACTCACAGACCATGAGAAACAAAATTCTCTTGTCTGATGAAACAAAGATTGAACTCTTTGGCCTGAATGGCAAGTGTCATGTCTGGAGGAAACCAGGCACCACTCATCACCTGGGAATTACCATCCCTACAGTGAAGCATGGTGGTGGCGGCATCATGCTGTGGGGATGTTTTTCAGTGGCAGGAATTGGGAGACTAGTCAGGATCGAGGAAAAGATGAATGCAGCAATGTACAGAGACATCCTTGATGAAAACCTGCTCCAGAGTGCTCTGGGCCTCAGACTGGGGTGAAGATTTATCTTCCAACAGGACAACAACCCTAAGCACACAGCCAAGATAACAAAGGGGTTGGTACAGGACAACTCTGTGAATGTCCTTGAGTGGCCCAGCCAGAGCCCAGACTTGAACCCGATTGAACATCTCTGGAGAGATCTGAAAATGTCTGTGCACCGACACTCCCCATCCAATCTGATGGAGCTTGAGAGGTCCTGCAAAGAAGAATGGGAGAAACTGCCCAAAAATAGGTGTGCCAAGCTTGTAGCATCATACTCAAAAAGACTTGAGGCTGTAATTGGTGCCAAAGGTGCTTCAACAAAGTATTGAGCAAAGGCTGTGAATGCTTATGTACATGTGCTTTTTTGTTTTTTATTTTTAATAAATTTGCAAAGATTTCAAACAAACTTCTTTCATGTTGTCATTATGGGGTATTGTTTCTAGCATTTTGAGGAAAATAATGAATTTAATTCATTTTGGAATAAGGCTGTAACATAACAAAATGTAGGAAAAGTGAAGCGCTGTGAATACTTTCCGGATGCACTGTACATATACATATACAAATAGAACTCTAACACATGTACATACACACAGATCTGAATTACTGTTTCAATTATTTCTATCGTATAGGTATTTATGGAAATTATTTTCATTCTTTGATGTTACTCTTCCTACTTGTGCTGCTGTGTCAATTTGAATTTCCCCTACGATGGATCAATAAAGGTACATCTTATCTTTCACGATTTGCTTACATTCTCTCTGCTTCTCATCTCCTTATATGTGTGCACACTAGAACACATACACACAATGTATATACACTGTGTGTAGTACCGTGTAGGTAAAATATAGCCAACAATCTACTTTTTTTATGCATTTTTTGTCATATTTTGATTCAATGTGTTGCACTCCTTAATAGGCCAATCCTCAGTTGGATTGTGAGTAAGAACTATTAGCCACTCATAACCTCTGAGTAGAGAATATCGTAGCGCGTGAGACAGACGAATTTGTTAGAAAAACAAAATGCAGAAAATGAATTCCCATCTATTCTGTTTTCACATTTATTGATAGATTCTTGGACGCTGGAGGTGGCACCCTGAAATGCATGCTTTAAAAATATGGATTAATCCAGTTGCCTCTTCTAGGGTGGTATGTTCTGTAGAAAAGCAAAAAAAATAAAATAAAATCTAGGATTGCACTTAAAGTTTGTGTATGGCTGTCTGTGTCCTGAGTTGTGATATTGTTGCCTAGTTCTAGCCCCATAAAGTTTATATTTGTTCTAGTTCTAATTATGCTTCAGGTTTTGACATTCATCATGGCCATGCTCTTTGGAAAAGCCTTCATAAAGAAAATCAGCATCCAAGTGCATCTGGCTTATAGCATCTACATGATTACCACTGAATGCAAACATCCATAGCTATCATCTTTTCATCTGAAACCTTAACTATAATTAATCTTGGGGTCTACAGAGTCCATTTTGAAAAGCAATGGCTTAAACACAGGCACAATTTTATTGGCCTGTTCTTTGCATATTTGTAGCCAACATCTTTTTTTAATTGTAGTAACCATCAACTAATAATTTTCCATGGCAAAAACAGCCATGCCTATTAAACTACTTCCTTTATTTGTGCATCCAGCTCATTTTTAAGACATTATTGTATATTGATGTCATTTTTACACCATAGATTTATGAGTTCCGAACTTCGGGACATTCTACATCACAGTGTGTGCCTGGATTGCAGTGAAAGTCATTACACTGTGCTGTGTTTCTGGCTGGAATTCCATCATTGCTTCCTCGCCTGCCTTATCTTTAAAAAAAAAAAAAAAAAAAAAAAAAAAAAACACTTTAAGTGTTTGGAGATTTTTACAGTCATGGTTACACTTTATAATGAACCTTGACCAAGTCATGAAATGTAAACAAGGTCTGTATATATTTCATAAAAACAAATTGATATGGTTTGTTTAAAGGTGTTGGGTATGCAGGTATGGATTCAAGTGCAGGTATACAGAACTTTATTGAACATTGCAATCAAGACAAACGCGTAAACCAGAATCAAGGACAAGATGCAGGCAAGGGCCAGGTGATACAATCAGCATGGACTAGGACAGGCAAGAGCAGGTTGAGAAAAACAGAAATGAGATCAGAAACCAGAAAGACAATCAATAAACAAAGGCTTGGTTTCGACTGGTATAACAACATAGATCATATACTTATATATGCTTATATGAGTGTGTAGGTAATCACTCCTCTTGTTTGTGTTTGCTCTGGTGTGTGTGATATTGCTTAAATTCAATACTTTCATTAATGTACAGTCCCAATTCCAAAAAAGTTGGGACACTGTGTAAAATGTAAATAAAAACAGAATGCAATTGTTTGCAAATCTCATAAACCCATATGTTATTCACAATAGAACATAGAAAACATATCAAATGTTGAAACTGAGTAAATATACCATTTTAAGAAAAAAAAAGGTAATTTTGAATTCAATGGCTGCAACACGTCTCAAAAAAGTTGGGACGGGGCAACAAAAGGCAGGAAAAGTAAGTGTTACTAAGAAGAAACAACTGACAACATTTTACACAGCGTACCAACTTTTTTGTAATTGGGGTTGTACGAAGAATGGTCATAATATTATACATATCTATATAATCTGTCCTCTCTCTTGGTTGTCTCCTTATTTATTGTTAAAAGCCACTATACAAAACAAATATAACTGAATTTAATTTTTATTTTTAAACTATTATAAAACAAAATGTGCACAGACAGATACACAGATACACATACACTGCCTGACTCTACTAAGTGACCTTTTACCACCCAGGATCTCATAACAAACTCAGACATTATTTCTAAATAACACATTAGATAAACATTAGACACAGTCTGGCCAAGTGTTATAGTCAGAGATTCTGAGTTGTGGGATTTTGCAAGCACAGACTTCAAATGTGATCTCTTAAAATGTCTAATTTCATATCTTATGGGCAGTACAGCAAAATACTGTTTGACTCAAATAGTACAGCAATCAGCATATCTGCATGTAGGTTATCTAGATGTTATCTAAGTGTGTTTTCAAATAAAAGCTGCATCATTTTAATATGCCTGTCTGGATGTTGCTTATCGAGTTGTGGTTTTGAATTGAAACCAAAATCTCTTTCAAATTCTTTCCTGACTATGAGTCATCTAGAGATGGTTTTAATTAATTCAGAAAAAGTTGGGATACTATGGCAAAGGCTAATAAAAACAAAGAGGGATTTGTAAATGTACCTTGACTTGTATTTAAACCAAAAACATATGAAGACAAGGTATTTGATGTTTTACCTAATCAATTGCATAGGTTTTGAAGAAGATAAATGTTTATTTTAAATTGATGCATGCAACATGTTCCAAAAATGTTGGGACTGGGGCAATTTAGGAGTAATAGCGATGTGACGAGTTGAAATAAGAAGGTGATGTGAAACAGGTGAGGCAATCATCTAATCATAGTATATAGTATATAAGGAGCCTCCAAAAAGGCCTAGTCCTTCAATAGCAAGGATGGGTCGAAGCTCTGCAATCTGCCATCAGATGCATCAGTGAATAATCCAACACTTTGAGAACAACATTCCCCAAAGACAAATCGGTAGGATTTTGGATTTTCACCTTCTACAGTGCACAACATAATTAAATAAAAGATTCCAGAAATCCGGTCAAATCTCGGTGCGTAAAGGGCAACGCCAAAAACCACTTCTGAATGCGTGTGATCTCCGATCCCTCAGACGTCACTGTCTTAAAAACCGTCATGAGTCTGTAATGGATATCCTGACATGGGCTCAGGAATACTTTTGTAAACCTTTGTCAGTTAACACCATTCACCACTGCATCCACAGATGCAAGTTAAGGCCTTACTATGCAAAGCAGAATTCATACATCAACACTGTCCAGAAGCACCGCAGACTTCTCTGGGCTCGGTCTCATCTGAGATGGACAGTAGCACAGTGGAATGTGGTCTGACGAATTGACATTTCAAATAGTTTTTGGTAAAACAGGCATCGTGTTCTCTGGGTCAAAGAGGAAAAGGACCATCCAAGCTGTTATCAGCGTCAGGTCCAAAACCCACCGTCTGTCATGGTATGGGGGTATATCAGTGCCCATGGCATGGGTAACTTAAACATCTGTGAGGGCCATTAGTGCAGAAAGATATGTACACAGTTTGGAGCAACACATGCTGCCATCCAGAGCAGGACAATGCCAAACCCCATTCTGCCCGGATTACAAGTGCATTGTTGCGTAAGCACAGAGTGCGGGTGCTAGCATGGCCTGTCTGCAGTCCTTACCTGTCTCCAGTTGAGAATGTCTGAAGTGAAGTGCAAATTATGAAGTGCAAAATAAGGCAACGAATTCCCTGAATATTTGCACAGCTGAGGAAATGCATAATGGATGAATGGGGGACAATTCCACTTGCTAAACTTATCCAACTGGTGTCTTCAGTGCCCAAATGCTTAATAAGTGTTATTATAATTGTCATTAAAAGAAAAGGTGATGTTACACAGTGGTAACAGTCGACTGTCCCAACTTTTTTGGTGTGTTGTAGTCATGAGATTTGAAGTGAGCGTATATTTTCAAAAATATTTCAAAAAAGTAAAACATCAAATAATGTGTTAATAATGTGTGTTCAATATAGTACAGGGTGAATTGAATTTTCAAATGACTGTTTTTGCTTGTCTTTTGTTTGTTTGTTTGTTTGTTTTGCACTTTCCATACTGTCCCAACTTTTTCAGAATTGGGGTTGTACAAGCAGGATTGCTCTAATCTGCTTGACTGAATGTGTGTTATCCACAGATGCTTATAAATAATCAAGATAAAGGCATTCCATGATTACTCTCTAAGTGAGAGGTAGAAAAACAGGCCAGGGCTCTGGACAAGGTTCCAGGTCTGCTGTTCCACATAGGATGTGGCATAAATTCAAGCACTGAGCCAGAGTGATATTCTAAATACCTTTGTCTATAAAGCAATGAGAATAAACTTTCCATGAAAATGTAGAGGTCAGAAACCTGTAAACTGTAGCAGCTGCCCTTTATTTGGCCCCAATTACAGTGATAAATATGTCTCCAGTTTTACCCAGATGAAAAAGTAGACAAAACAATTATTGATAGAGACAGCTGTATTATTTATTATTCATGCCGTAATTCCAGTAAGCACACTCTATGATGAAAACCATCACTAAGATCAATAGCATGAGTCACTGCTGCTTCATAACTAGAGTTTATATGTGTTTAGGCCAAATGATATCGATAGCCTTACTGTGGCTGTTTCTTTTTGGCCATTATGATTTCATGCACATGCAGTCGTAATATGTTTATTGACTATTGAAAGCCATTGTTAAAAAGTAAAGGAAATATTGATTACAAAATTTCTTTTACCACGTCGTTATATTTTAAACAAAAAAAGAATCAATTTCCCTAATTGTTCTTCTTCCGGCAGGATGAGTGTCAGATAATGCAGGATGGCGTGGGATGTAAATGCAGCCTGAATTATAAAGTTTAATAAAGTATACAAACAAAACACAAAACAGGACCTATGGACTGGAGTACCCCCTGTCCTGCCCATTTTTTAGTGTGTTCTCTGCTCTACCTTCATCTCAGGAAAGGCTGTTAATTATCTGATCATTTGAATCAGGTGTGTTTAGAGAAGGGACAATTCTAATATTTGCAGGACAGGGGGTACTCCAGGACCAGGGTTGGGAATCTGTGCTGTACACCATGAAAAATAACCCAGTACAGAGTATAACACAGTGTAAAGGACATTAAGAACAGTATGAAGTAGAGCACCATACACCATCCCTAGATAAGGACAGTGAAGAAAGTGCAGCTTTTTTCATGCAAAGCAGTAAAAAAGGAATGAGTTTTAGAGCCAGCAGTGTTTTGATACTGAAGTGCCTGAGGGCAAAGGATCACTGGTCCAACCAGTATACCTTGCATAAGTATAACAGTTTATGCCCATGACTCACCCGTGCTTCAGTGGATAATTTCACCTGGACACTTTAGACTGGTACCTAAGGATTGCTACTGCAATCGTAAAGACTACCATGTGAATTGCCTCACTGTAGAGGTGCCAACATTGTGAACAAGGAAATCCTAGCAGACAGAGAGAAAAAAAACTGAATTTCACCACAAAAATCCCTTGTGTATGGCTAATTATTTTGTAAACATGTGCACCAAGCAACATTAAGAAAACAGTACAGCAAAAGTACAGTGTGACTAATATTTAATAATTAGAAGCACTTCCATTTTTCTACCAACCAAAGATACCACAGTCCCACCCACTTGGTTTCTTTTGGCTCAATGAAGACTGAAGCTTGTGAATTCACAGGTCAAAGTTCCCCTAGATCAAGCCAGAAGTCCTTTCCACTTATAAACATTCTTAACTCACTGGTCTGGTAAACAGAATTAAGGGATGCCTTCAAACCTCAAAATAGCTTGCCAAAATAAGTGCCCTCAGAGGGCAGCTAGCTTCCAAATTAGGACAACCTTTACAGAGGGAATGTAAAATGCTGCCTAACTAGGGAAATACCTTCCAACTGGAACACAATGTATCTAGCCTTCACTTTGGATCATAAATGCTGTTTTGTGAGAACCACCAGCATCTCCTGCACTGAATGAAATTTGGAAAATTTTAAAGTACAGACACCAAACAGAGATACATATGTACCACTTAATAAGTACGAGGTAGCCACAGTTGCAGTCTGCTAGTAAGCCTGATCTAAGAATGATCATCAATGGAATGCCGGCAAAGAAGGAGCGGTCCTGATGGGCCACGGAGGGAGGCATCAGGGGACTTGAGGTTGTTAGGGCAGTTAGCCCCCAGTATTAGGGCCTGTAGGGCACCCCCTAGCCAATGTCACCCCAAGTTTTCAGTCTTCTCTGGTCAGCGAGCTATTACAGGGCAATGAAAATCTGATGCATTACCTCCAAGAGAATGTGGAACCTCAAAGTTGGGGGATTCATCCGAGGACGAAACTCCTGAGAGTAGTCAGTGTCACATGGTGATGCCTGTTTGCTCTGAAAATTTGGAGGTGTCCCTGGTTTCTAGCCTCGGGTCACACTCTAGACATGTCTTCTTATCGCAAGATGGTAATGACAGACGCCTCCCTCACAGACTTAGGTACAATCTTAGATGGCCATCCAGCTCACGGTCTCTTAAGCGGCCCTCATCTAGAGTGGTATATAAATCACCTAGAAATGGTGAAAATTTCTTTTAAGATAAGCAGGACTGAAGATAAATATCTTGAACAGCAATATTGAAAATACAGAAAAGCTTTAAAATCTTTAAAATTATTTTCCCCCCTTTTTACTGTCCAAGCAGGAGATGATTCATCATATTACTGGAACTGGCTCGGTCATCTGATTTAGACTTTCCACTGGGCAGTAACAGCTTCTGCAACAAGTGAATCGCTTCAGAACTACTGCGTTATGAGAAATATGCTAACAGAGTCAGTGCGTCCTCTCCAGAGACTTCTGTTTCTAATTGGATTAGATGCTAGCTGTTGAATCTACTGCAGCGAGTAGGATCATATATCATATCAGCCAGTGAAATAATTCTTTGTTTGATTACCTAACACAGACACACAGATTAACGGGTCAATAACATGTAAGACCACTTGAGAGTGAATCAGATTCAAACACCACAGTTAAATGAATCATGAGCTATTGATACAATAACCCCTAAACCTTTTTAATATGTGTTTTTACATGTCAATCACAGACTTCAGAGAAGAACCTGAGGGTCATAGTAGTTCCCACTAAAGTGACTAATAGAAAATTAACTTATTATTAATATAAATGAAATAATAACTTTGCTGTAAATGAACCCTGAACCTAATTGGCTTTTATTAAGAACATTGATTAAGAAATGCAACTTACTGTAGTAATGCTAGATTTAATACATTGGAATGTGCCGCAAAAACGGTCTGTCTTCGTTCTATTTTTTTTTTTTAAGAAAGAAAGAAGAAAGCTAAACATATCTAATAAAATCTAGAAAAAAGTTCTAGAGCATACATGGTTATGCACCAGTAAACAAAAAGCCACAAAATTTGACCAATCTCTGTATAGCACCAGGGTAATGGATGTATTTACTCTATAAATATGTTTCATGGTGTATTTTTTTTTCCTCCCAGGGAGCAGTCAATGTGCCTCCATAGAGCATACTAAAAACCCCAGTGGTGTTCTGTAATCAAAAGCTCTTGGGATCTCTATTATTGGGGGTTTCTGTCTTAACTTAGAGTAAATAGTCATATGGAATCATTCCAGAGTGACAGATTGATGCTGGTAGATTGAGAGAAGCATTCAGGAACCGGAACCAAACTCAGTGCAGATGTTCTTTACTGTAAAGAACATGTCCTTATAGTTGCCACCTACGGTACAATTTTCTTTTAAGTATTAAACAGCTAAAACAATCATATGAAAAACAGATTTCATATCAGCTTTTGAGCCTTTAAAGTTGTTTGCTGTTGCACAAATTAGGTGAAATATAATAGAGGGATAAACATAAATCCTACCTAAATGTATAACTCTTGTATAATTTCTTTAATCTATCCTATTAAGTTTTTAAGAATACGGCTTCATAATGTGATGTGTCCGCTGTTGTGAGCAGGCTATCTGGGTTATGTTTTCAGTGTCTTCTCTTTTTTCAGATGTATTAGGCAGTTAAAAGTATTTCCACACATTTTAGGCAAAAGGTTTATATCCTTTATAGAGGAAGTTGGGCAATCCAGATCCAAATGCAGCCAATAAAGGGTTTAGTAATGAGCTGATGGGTCTAGACATTTTTATCCTATTATGAGGTGTTCTGAAATTCTTTACTTACGTGAAAGGTGGAGCTACTTATCTAAATAAATACTGTGGTGAATGTTGAAGTACAGCTTCACACTCTTCACTCAAGTTCAAGTAAAATAGTATAAACCCTTAAATTTGCTTAAAGTAACAAAGTAAAGAAAGATTGTCAAAAGAACAAGACGTCGGCCTCAAATCACACATTGATTTAAGTTACTGATGGTCAATTAGTGCCTCCTTCACCAAGGAACCAAGCAACATGGGAAAACAAAAATGAATATGTTGGAACTTGGGGAAACAAGGGCAGCTATCAACAGCGTTACTCCTTATACTAGCTGAATGCTATACAAAACTGGCAAAAAGTGTACAAGCAGGAGAAACATTATAAATATTTGCATTGCGTCTCATTCATGCTGTCATATCTGTTAAAGTTTTGATTTGTTAGGAAATGAGATCAATTCCTTGGAGCTGTCGGATGCTAAAATGTCACCTCATGACTTTACAAATACAGTATGTGTTTGGTTTAAGTAATTGTACTTTGTTACATTCCATTCCTGATTATGAACAAATACAATGTCAGTTCTGTCTTTTCCAGACATGTTTGCTCCCAGTTACTATAATGCCTTAGACGGCACACTCAAAGCAGTATGTTTATACACTATGGGTGCCCAAATTTCAAATCCATGCTGTGAATTTACAATAGGATATTATTGCATACAATTTCCAGAGTCTACTATGTAATATCAGAGTATGTACAACTGCATTCTTCCATGTTAGGAACTGTCCAGGCAGTAATGGTTGTGTGCACTCTCATATGTATGTAAATAATAGTATGAAAACCAATGTCATCTGCCAATTAGCTTGAAAAAAGGGAAAACTGCATTTGGCAGTTTGGTCCTGGGCTATGACCTGACATTTTAACATTTCTTATACACATTTCCAAACTAAAAGCCTTGTGTAAATTGTTACCTTTCAAAGTAACTGCTTCTTCAGAAAGAGATAACAAGCAATGGCAGGAGATTTTCCTTGTGTGATTTAAAATAAAAATAAAAATCACATATCCATTTTGTATGAGAACTATAGCTGCTGAATCGATATATGAGGATGAGTCAAATGAAAACATTCGAAGTGCGACATAAGTTAAAGAAACAGTACATTCACTTTGAAGTTGCAAAATTTTAAATTTAATACTGGTCCATTGTTCTCAATAGCCCCTTGTACTGCTACCTTAAACCTGATAGCTTTTGAGACACCTATTTACAATAAACAAACAAACAAACAAACAAAAAGGTTTTCATAGGTGGTGAGGCAGTGTTTAAGTCAGTCTACTGGACCAAACACCTAATAATAGACAAAATTAAAATAAAACAAACAAGAACAGTGCACCTTCTATTCCTACCAGTATTTGTATTTTTTTTTGTATTTGTTTAGAAGCATATTGTCTGTTGATTCTGAATAATGTATTTGCATTCAGTTACAGCCTATACTTACATGGATTCATAGGATGACTAGATTGACTTACAGTATGTAAGCAAAGTGAGTCTAGAACATATTTATCAGACCATTTCTATGTCATCAGTCATATACAGTATATATCTACTTAAGTTAAACCTTAGTTATATATATCAGTACAAATCGTGTCTTGAGTGCTATGAGAGATGGAGTTCAAATGTCTGGCTGGCCAAAAAAGAGAGAGTATGTTAGCACAATCCAGAAAAAAAGCTATGGCCTTATCTTAGCTTATAACCACTTTCAAGATAAAATTTACTCTTTCCATGTGCAAGGCATTTGAAATGGTTCACACCATTTACCTGAAGCTTTCAGTGTATTTCTGTATTATGCCATTGTTTCTCTTTACTTATGGATGCATTTTATGTCATACTAGAATATTGTAATATTGAATTATAATATTTGTAATTGTGGAGACAGTAAAATGTCACTTTTCCCTACATAGCCTCTGTGCCATACACACATTTACATAAACATGGATAGGAAAGCCAAAACAGGGAATTCATCAGCTTCTGGTGAGCCAACTTGGTGTCTTCAGACTAAAATTTACTAAAGATTCCAGTCTGCTTTAAGAAGCTGCCTGTAGTTGGGTCTGATGAAACTGTATGGGATGCAATGGAGTATATGTTCTCTGCCATTCAGTTATTTGCTAATCAGGAACATCTGCTTAAACTGAGGTCAAGAAAAACTGCAACAAATATGTAATGTATGTTCTACAATCATTTCAATATTTCACTTGGCTTTGTTTCAGGGGTCAATGTCTTTGAAGGTAGACCTCACAGCCAACCTTTCAAATGTGGTTTGCAAGCAGATGCTGGGTACTAACATCACATTGGCAACAACTACACAAAGACTGCACCTCTGAAGTTTGTAAACATGGGTCTGGTATCCAGAAACTCATTCACTCAATTAAGGATGCATGGTCCATTGATGTGATAAAAGAGTTCTGGAAGGATAAGTGTGATTGACACGGTTTCCAATAATGATTTTGTATTCCTGTGTAAACTGTAGTATCCTGATAACTCAGTCTCACTATCCAAGTTATTTTCAGTCACAGTGTTCCTTTATGTTCTTTATGTTCTCCTGACTAATGAATGGGATAGTATACTTGTGTGGTATTTGATTATGTTCTGTGTTTTCTTTTAACTAAATTCAGCCAGTAATTTACATAGTAAATTGTATGTTTCAGCGTCTGCAAAGGTCACTGAGTCAAGCGACAGTGTCTCTATTGCTATTACTGGGCAAGAAAGGGATGTGGATGTGGACAATTTGAACAACTGCATTCAGTTCAAATTTAATTGAATTAAATTCAGTTCCAGTTGTGTAGCAAGTTAAGTGTCAGGTTCGAGGAAAAATTCCTGAAACCATATTCAGAGTTGAGTTAAGGACTCACAGTGAGCATTTAATGCCAACTACAGATTTAAGCACTATTCAGAAGTTGTGGAGAAGGGGTGGAGTCTTTTTTTTATTTTAAACTGTTTCTTACTTTTTTTTTTAGGACCCATTATAGGTCATTTGACAGCTAAGGAAAAATGCTATTTCCATTTTATGTCATTGATTTATTTCAGGTTTAGAAGCAAGTGCTTATTTGGTCCAGAAGCTGTTGAAAAACTCCATCTCAGATGCTTTTACTTTGAAGAAATTTCCCCATGTAAACATTGATGTAACATTTGGACTTAAGTCACAGTCTTATGTCACCAACTCTAAGTACGACCGAATGTGATTGTGCAACCATCCAGACTTTGCAATGATTGTTCAAACACAATGGGTTTATATACAAATTAAACTAGGAAGTCAACAAGAAGTGAACAGCAGGGTTATGTTAGTAGGTGTGTTGGACTTCAGCTGTGGCTGGATGTAACCGATTGGCAAGAGTTTCCGCTTGCAGTCGGGGGAGGAGTTGAAAACGGAGCCGTAAAGTCGGACACTTTCTGCTTCACGTAGTGATGCTCACGCGGTGTTTGCTTGCTTTATTGCAGATGAAGTGGATTAGATGTAATATTTATCAGATAAACGGACATCTGAATTTTACATGTAGCGACAAGAAACACTTTTTAATAGTTAATAGTTAATACAGTGCTTGCATGTACAAGATGAAAGCTCAACATAATCCTATATTATTTGAAAACCAATAAAGTGGGTCTATGTGTTTTTTTTATCAGTTTTATTTTGAGATTCAGATCACATGAAAAATGTTTTTACTGTTATAAAAATATGGATTTGTGAGCCTAACTGAAGGTTGCAAAAATGTTTGGGAGGTTATTTTATGAAAGCATGTTATCATGAGCAAGGTTTGACAAAAATTTCTGTTCTGCTTCACAGGACAACACCTGGTCAGCACATTATTTCTCTTTTTATTAAGGATGTACTGAACTATTTATGGTACTGCTGCAAGACAGCTGAGAACAAACTGCAGGTCATGGTAAGAGTTTCATTGAAACAAAAAAATGTGTCTTTGATTTGTTTAGAGGAAATATACATATTACAGGCACTGGTAGTTATGTTTGTCATGTATCTTTGGCCTGGTGTGTTTCACAATGTTTATAATAAGCATGCATGTGCCTGTGGAAGATGTCAAATGTCAACATGACAGTCTGAAGTGTGATCAAAGCAAACAATCGATGCACTCAGGCTCTTCTGCACATTATCCATTCTAGAGGATTGTGCTTGATGTTTGGTGGCTGGGAACAACCTTGATATTAGAACCTTGACTTTGTACCATTACAAACATTTTATGTTGGTAGGAAAATAGGTAACTATAAGCCATTAAAAACAAGTTACAGGTGGTATAAGATAATTCCTATTATATAATACACAACAAAAAATATTTATAGTGCTGTGATTTCTTCTGTTTTTGTGTGTACTGTATGTATCTCATACTAAATTGTTTCAGAAATCACAACAAAATCAAAGATAAAATGAAGGCATCCTGAGTAAACACAAAATACGTTTTAAAGGATACACAAAATACAGTTGTTTTAATGTTATTTATTTAAGCAAAAAACTTATGGAATACCAACAGGGCCTGTGTGAAAATATATTTGCCCCCGTTGTTACTAATTCCCCAAATCTATGAAACTGTATTCATAATGGGATTCAGATGGACTAGAAGCAACCAGTCCTGATTACTGCAAGCCCTGTTCAATCAAATCAACACTTAAATGGAACTTTTTCAACAACATGAAGTTGGTTAAAAGGTCTTACCCTGTAACACACGATGCCAAAGCTGGAAAGAAATTCCAGAAATGATGAGGAAGAAGGTGATTGAAAGACATCAGTCTGGGAAGGGTTACAAAGCTATTTCAAAGGCTCTGGGACTCCAAAGAACCACAGTGAGAGCCATTATCTCCAAATGGTAAAACTCGGCACAGCAGTGAATCTTCCCAGAAGTGGCAGACCTTCCATAATTCCTCCAAGAGCACAGCAACAATTCATCCAGGAAGTCACAAAAGAGCCAGGGGCAATATCAAGGACCTACAAGCCTCTCTTGCATCAATAAAGGTCACTGTTCATGACTCCACTATCACAAAGACACTGGGCAAAAATGGCATCCATGGAAGAGTGGCGAGGTGAAAACCACTGCTAACCCAGAAGAACTTTAAGGTTCGTCTGAATTTTGCCAAAACACACCTTGATGATCCTCAAAATTTAGAAGAATGCTCTGTGGATTGATGAGTCAAAAGTGTAACTGGAAGACAGAGGTCCCGTTACATCTGGCATAAACCAAACACAAAATTCCACAAAAAGATTATCATTCCAATGGTCAAGCATGGTGGTGTGATGTGTGGGGATGCTTTGCTGCTTCAGGGCCTGGGCAACTTGCAATAATTGAGGGAAACATGAATTCTGTTCTCTACCAGAAAATCCTAAAGAAGAATCTCCAGTCTTAAGTACATAAATTGAAACTCAAGCGCAACTGGATTATGCAGCAAGAAAATGATCCAAAGCATAGGTGTAAGTCCTAGTACTAGAAGTAAGTGAAAGACTGATCTCCAGTTATCAGAAGCGTTTGGTTGCAGTTATTGCTGCTAAAGGTGGCACAACCAGATTTTAATTTTATGGGGCCAATTATTTTTTCACATGGCTGATATGGGTTGTATAATTTTTTTTTTTCTTTGGTAAAAAAAATCTATATTGTGTGTTTACTCAGGTTGCCTATGTTGTTTGAAGATCTAAAACTATTTATTATGAGATATACACAAAAACAGAAGAAATCAGGATGGGGTCACATACTTCTTTCACTGCACTCAAAACCAAAAATTCGTACATTTTAATTATGTGTAAGTTTTTCATCTAATTGTACTTCATCTAATTGCATCTACACATGTACTTCCTAATTAAAAGAGAATGTTTTATTTTCATTGCATGCATATTAATCATGTTTATTATATATTGAGCAGATTTATTTTCTGATTATTTAATTTGGACAATTAAAGTATGGTTGTATTTCTATTTTGATAATGCATTTCACAAATGGGAGAAAGTCTCATGGATCCAGAAAAACAACTTCACAGAAGGTCTTCATATTCATCATATCAAGCACTTAAAAAAATTCACACTGCACAGAATATAAACTATGAGAATAAACTGCCCAGATTCCCTAAAACCTTCCATGATATGCATTTTATCATCTGTGGTGCAAGCACACTAGGTAAATATTTGTGGCAAATACATCCCCCCCCCCAACATCCAGTTTACATCTGATTGTTATGTGTCTTGAATCTGGAATGTATCCTGATAAGATTTTAACATTGTGCATTTACCCTCGCCGTCAAATGTGTCTCCAGGTTGTCGCGATGAAAGCAGTACAAGATATAAATGATGGGATACCTCAAAATATATCTCACATTATACGTGTATTTAAAAAAAAAAAAATTATCAAGGGCATTGCCGAACTTCATGACTGATATTTTTTTCTTATTTGCTAAGGTTCTCATTCTCAGTGGTGCCAAAACTAGGATTTATGTTGTAATACCATACATACAGTATATATCTTATACTGGATAATTCAGAAATGCATTTATATAATTTATAATGTAAGATCAACCAATTTGATGTGAATATTGACTTCACTGGAAAAACAGTGAAAAGAAGTTTGCAAACTGTGGCATAAAGGAAAGTTTGGCCATTTGCCTTTTTGCTTATTACAGAATATACAAATTATATTTTGAGAATGGCTCCCAAGTATGGGCACACAAAAAAAAAGAAACCCAGACACAACAATTTCTTTTTGAATCCACTGGTATACATGCTCTTTTCATTAAGTCAAATTGCTTTGTGGTTTGAAATGAAGATTGAGTCTAAGCAAGAGAGGAATGGCCTGAGCTGAACTAATCCAGTAAGTATCTGTCTGTAAGTATCTGGAACAGCAAGGCCAGTTAAACCTAGGGCTTCACCTGTGAAGACTGCATCTGTTGTTAAAAAGGATAAACCAATATGAAGACCAGAGAACACCAATAACCTCCACAGGGCAGGGGTGAGGGTATGATAATCCACCATTCAAAGAAAAGTTCATGTGCAGAAATCTAGAAACCATACCACAAGATGCAAACCACTCATGAGCAGAAAGAATCAGAAGGCCAGATTGGAATTTGCAAAGAAATACAGAGAAAAGGTTCTGGAACCAAGATTAACCTCTAGCAAAGTGATGGAAAGGCCAAAGTGTGAAGAAGAGACAAAAGGGAGAAACCCCTCAAACAAAAAACAACTGAAAGGGTCTGCAGCAAAAGCCTGAAAAAGCAACACAGAAGGAAAATGCAACAGTTTGGTGATGTCAGTGGGTCACGGCTTGATGCAGTTATTGGAAGCAAAGGATATGCAATCAAATATTAAGTGATAGTTACTTTCACTTACTTTAAGACTATATTTTCCTATACTTTTGCTCCACTAAAAAATTGGGTGATCTGCCACTAAAGATGCCCTCTTTTAAGTTGTTTAACAAACAACCCAAATGTCTTCAATGTATAGCAAAAGTAATAGAATTGGCCTTGCTGTTACAATACTTGTGACTGTATAATAAATGTAACTAAATGTCCTCACAAATGAATATAATTGCACATTGGAATCACTTTTTTCTGAATTTTGACAGGTATTTTATTTTTACAGGCTGAATAACACAACTGATGTACTCTTAAACAATTGGCAAAACCAAATATACCTCATAGATGTACAATGGTTTGGAATAAATAGGTTTCCTACTAGGTAAGTTTCCTGAGAATCAGAGAAGGAAAACACTGAGTAATTATACTTATTTTTAAATACTTAATGTCACAATTAAAAAAAACCCTCAAACTCCCAGAATTCTGCCTTTCAACATATCACTTCCTCATTGGACTTAGTGAACTACAAACCACATCACATGTTCAAACACATCATCCATTCACCAGAACCCAATCACCAGACTTCTAACTGACTCACCTGTATTCAATCATACAAGTTTTGCTCCTAACTTGCTTAGTGTTGAATCTAAGTCTGTTCTTTGTGCATGATATTCCTGTTTTGTTTTTTAATTCTTGTTTGTGATTTGACTTCAATTTTGGTTGTGGTTTGCTGTTCACTTGACCCCTTGCACGCTTGTTGAAAACAAGTTGGATTTGCTTCGTTTTGTCTGCCATTTTCAATCGAGTCTTGCCATTGTGACACTTAAGTATTATTTTGATGCATTTACACTTTATAAAAAAATTATATTGTTAATATTATTTAAATTGAGTACTTTTTACTCTAACTACACTTACAAAAAAGCTATCTAATTCTGTTTTGTTTGGACCTATTCAGTACTTTTAAGTACTCATATCACATCTCATTCAGCCAATGACTATGCTATAAATGGATCAAATGGGTTCAGTTTAGCATCAAGTGAAATTCAAATGTAGAAAATGTAGAGTTCTCTTGAATGTCCCTACCTTACCTCTGTAAAATGTTTCAATATGCTGGAGTAAACAAAGACTCTTATAAAATCAGGCACATCACTCCCTAGAAGGTAGCTGAGGTAATTTCTTTTTATTATTATACACCCCCCCCCCCCCCCCCCCCCCCATTTTACTTACTTAACCTGGCTATATTTAATTAATCTAGCCTGTTTTCTTTGCTAATGCCAGGTTAGATTTGCATCAATTTTTAATAGTTAACAGAACTGGTTAGGTAGTATGTGAAATTCTATCTAATAGTAAATATTGGTTATTTGCATGATACAGTGTTTTTTACTTTTGATTAATTTATTAGCAAACTATGTAGCATTAGTCATGGATATGACCAGTAAACTTACAGAAACTGAATGCTGTTTTCAGGTAAAATGGTATAGTTGCTTTAAAATGAGACTAGTCTTCTAATAGTTTTAGATAATAAGTTAATTTTCACATAAAAACATGACAAACTTTTTTTTTTTAGTACTTGACTTTCATTTAAATATATTTTGGTTGCATGATTCATGACTATCAACTATAAATGCCATATTAGATTACATGCATGCAAGACTGTACTTGGTCTGTGTTAGCAAATTTGTAACTTCCCTGATGTTTCTACCATTTTGGAAGCAATAGAAGGTCTTTCAAGCCACAATTGAGGGTAGACTGGTCTAGTTAATCATGGATATTAGGAGAAAATAAAATGTCTAATTGGGATGAAAGCTGTGCAAATCAAGATATATATTTTCCACATAAAAAGTTCACAGTTGCTGAGAATCAGGAGCCAGGGAACAGCTAAGCTAATTAATATGAAATTAGGCAATCAAATCTCCATAAAATGGGAAAGATTTTCTTTTATAGAGAATATTGTTTTCCAAGGTCAGTTTGATGTGTGGGCAGTAGCGCAACACATGAGAGCCAGAATATCAAATACACATGCTGAGGTAATTAAGTTTGAAGGTACTATGCACTTGTCTATGAACCCAGGAACTGCATAAAAGAATTTGAGAAATGAGCCAAGTAGGGGTTCGTCTCAATATTTGACATTGACATTTCCTCAACTCTTTGTTTCTTGTTCAATATTGCATCTTGTCGCATACACCTAAAGTGTAAAACCTCTAACTCTAGACACCTCCTCCACATCTGCAACAGTTTACAAGCTATGGCATGAATGCCATGTCTTCATAAATATAAATGCTTTTGTTTCCATTACCTTTGTTAGCTTGTGTTGGGTTGTCTCTAATTATCTCATTCGATAGAAGCAAAAACCACAAATAAAACAGTTTCTATACACATTTAATTGATGAAAAGCTGCAAAGAAAAACTTTGGATCAAAGTCCAACTTTAAAGCAATAAACCCCAGAGAAACTTTGGAAACAGTGCTTACTGACAAGTACCACAATCCAAAAAGATATAGCAGACAAGTCAAACCATGATCAGAGAACAAATGACAGTGTTTGATCCAAAGAGTAGTCAAAAGAACAGGTAAGGGTTTAGAGACATGTAAAACTACCAGGGCCAAACAAAGCTTAGAATGTATGGAATTGGCAAGACTTCACAATCAAATTATCCCACTGAGCACCACTGAATCCATTATTAAAGAACCCAAAAGGCCAAAGTAACTCCGCTGGAGCTAGAGCACTGTAAAAACGTTAAGTTGACTTGACTTAAAATTTCAAGGCAACTTGCTGCACAGCTCTTTTTTTTTTAGTTTATTCAACTTTTAAGCAAAGATGTTCACTTAACTAAATTTTTAACCTTGTGTTGAGTAAACTCAATAAAGCTGTGCAGCAAGTTACCTTGAAATTTTAAGTTAAGTCAATTGTTTTTTTTTTTTGTTTTTTTTTACAGTGAGGGATCCACAGCTCAGATCAGAGAAGCTTTTCAGAGATCAACCTGTTTACTCCACAAAGCCAGGTTTTATGGAGGAATGGAGAGAATAAAGCCATTGGGGAAAAATGCCATATGAAACTCCATTCGAGGTTTGCCAAAAGTAGGAGACTCATACCTGCAAACATGGAAAAATAACTTTTTGGCCTTGGTACAAAGTGCTATATTTGACAAACCCAGCACTGCTCATGAAGGCACAATATATACATAAGATCCATATCAACTAGTCAATCAAAAAAGCACAGATGATAAAAAGTAACCATGAAAAGCGATACAAATTGCACCCATATGGTATCCAACTAGTGCAGTGTGTGCAAATAGCAAAATAATTGAAATATTTTGAATGTATAAATGTTCAGCTGTGTAAGCAAGACACTCAAACTATGAAATGTACAGTTCTCAGTGTATGATAAGTAGTACATTTCAAGTTCAACTGAACTGATTATAGAGTGCATCTGCATGTTGGTTTGGGAGAGGTTCATTTCTGAAAGAAATCGTGACCCACATCAGAAGGGTGAGTTATGATCTTTCCTGCTCGCTTCCTTACCATGGACATGAAGTTGCTGGATTGAGGTTGAATAAAGTGCATTATCCTGAATGGGTGGTAAAGGGATTTAATCTTTTCAGAGGCATAGATTATGGGCTGCAGCCTGCCCTTGGCCATAGCAGACAAAGTGTCAAATCACACTGTTATGGTTGACATTAAGATGATTTCAGCGATGACTGTGCAGAACTGTACCAGTGTTGCCTGCGGGAAAAGGAAGAATAAGCCCTTGTGGGACGCTTTTGTAATAGAGGTCATGTTGTAGTTGTATTTGAGGTTCTGTGACCATATTGTGCCCAGAAGTGACTCAACTAGGCCCATGTCTGAGCTATTTATAACAATTGTGAGGTAAGACTTTTTCCCCCCTAAAGGTTATAACAATGAAGTGTATTGAAGCTTAGACTCATATATGGACTCATAGTTTTTGGATATTAGTCTAATTGAGGTGCTAGCATTCGTAACCTTGAGAAGTTTGTTTGATGGCTCACTAGTGGCTCAGTTACAGTATGTGCACATAAAGAATTGGGGCAGAAAGGGGGGTTGGGGAGGTTGGTTACACAGCCCTGTGCTGCAACAGTACTGATGGTTAGAGACAGCCCATTCACACACAGTTTGCTGCCGGACAGGAAGTCAGCAATCCACTGGCAAATGGAAACATGCAGAATAGACTTGGTGAGTTTCTATGGTGTTGAAAGGATAGCCACAAATGTTCCAGGGGTTTGAAGGTGCTGGTGTATGAAGGTTAGACACACTACTATGTCATCTACTGACTTGTTCGGTAACCCGGTAAACTGCAGAGTGCAGGTAGAATTTGAAATATGCCAAGATTGGTTGAATGACTTCATCAATACAGATAGCAATGCAACTGGTCTGCAGTAATTGTTTTCATTAACTATGATTTTTATGAGTATGTACGTCTTAAAGCAAACACAAACAGCTTGTAGATGGAGTGGTTGGTTTAAAAAAAACGATAGTGGTTTAGCATCGGAGGGGAGTGATAAAATTTGGTCCAGCTGCTTTTCTAATGTGCAGGGGGGTAGTCCATGCGTTATTGTTTAAGGATACTATACAGTTATTCGTATTGAGAAACTAGGGACAAGGTGTTATAGTGGTAGGACACATGTAGTAGATGGTGCTCCTTGAAATTGTGTTAAGAAGAAAGTGCCCATGGTGTTCCCTAATTTATACAATTTAGCATTGCCAATCCACTTACCGTATCTGCATGGTTTTTGACAGTTGGAGGAAAATGGAGAATATGTAAGAAACCCACCTGAACATGGGTGAAAATATGAGAAATGTATTAAGCAGTATTGAACAGGGGACCCTGGAGCTGTGAGGTGGCAAACCCTCATAATTTGTTTCTAATAATTTTATATAATAATTTTGTCCCTGCTTCTGTGTATGCAACATATATTATTTGTGTCTATAACCTCATGGTATTTGCCATATAAGCTCAGAGTATCTCCTAAACTATGATGCATTATGGGAATTCTGTATCTCTTTTGGACATTATGTATTGCAGTGCATTGTGGGAATTAATGGGTCCAGTATTATTTCAGACATAAGTGCACTTTCAGTAATCCACTACATGGTGATTACAGTGTAGTTTCTACACCTCTATAATGTAAGTCTTTGGTGTGTCAGTAAGTGGGTATAATTAACAGAGTGTTATGTCTGATGAATGATGGTTGATACATCAGACAGGTTGATCCCAAACTATATATTATTTCTTTACCATGCAGACATGTTATAAAGTTTGTATATAAAGTTCAACAGTAAATCAAATCAAATCACTAGATTCAGAAGTTATTACACATGCTGCTTATGCAAATTTGCATATGTGCCCTGCTAAACAGATGGTCTTTGGAAAGGATGGCATTGATTTAATTAATGTTACTATTGGGGGGGTGGGGGGTGGGGGGGTATTTGTATTGTTTTTGTTAATGGAAACCAGCAGCCTTGCCATTTTATTGAGTTTAATCTGAAAAGAGATGGCAGCAGGTTCAAAGGAATCTGTAATTAGGTTGTAAATATGAACATCTGGGCCTAGTAAAAAGTCATTGGGCTTTACACTTACCCATGATAGAAGAGGTTTTGTCTCTCGGATCACACAATTGTCCCATGTTCCTAAGCATGTCACATAGCATGCCTACACTTTGGGGGCAAGATACACTTAACATGATGACTATTTTTTTAACTGGCAGATTTAAACTTTAAGAAGCCCCTTTTTTTTCTTTTCTTTTTTTTTTTTTTTTTAAACAAGTATTTCCCTTCATCAGTTTATAAAATATATCATTCTTAAGCATAGCTCATTCTACAATCTTCCCATGTTTACTATGTTGAGAAGATCTCTTTAAACAAACGGATCCATGTATACCATATATTACTATAAAACCTTTCTTCTCAACAAAACTGTAATATTAATTAACAGTGTAAGGGTAAAAGTGACGGTAGATATATCCAGCCAAAAATGTTCTCGAATGAAAGTAAAATGGCTTAAAAAAAATTGTAATCAAATGTTTTTAATTGATTACATTAAGTTAATGTCTTGGTTTCATCTTTAAAGTAAGTTTTATAATTTATCTATGAATGTTTGTTGGTCATATGCATAACTAATGATACACAGTTTGCTAATGAAGTAATCAGGAGTAAAATATCATGCAAATAACCAAAATCTATGGACTACTGATCGGAAGGTTCTGAATTCAAATCTCAGCACTGCCAATCTGCCACTGCTAGGCCCTTGAGCAAGGCCCTTAACCCTCAACTGCTCAGTTGTACAAATGTAAGTCGCTCTGGATAAGGGCATCCATAACCCTAACCCAAGGGCATTTAATGTAATCAAGAAAATAAGTATTTAAATTATACTCAAGATAAGTATAACTACATCAAGCTTATATTTAATTATAGTAACAGAAATTAAATGAGCATCTTTCAACAAAATGAGTGTCATAAGCTGTAATTCATGGCAGCGCTGCTATTCAGAAACCTTTTTCATCAAACACCAGTGTGCAAAGACCTTTAACTTGGTGTAAGGAGCACAGAACCTTGACCTCAGAGCAATGGAAAAAATTTATATGGTCTGATTAATTGGCTCTCACCATATTTCCTACATCTGGACAGATTTATGTTTGAAGGAAGCTTTACGGATGCCTTCAATCCACAGTATCTGCTGCCAACTATTAAGAATGGTGGGGGATTCATAATCGTATGGGTGGGCATCTTGTGGAAATCATTAAGCCCATTGATTGCTCTGCATGGTCATGTAGCAGCCAACAAACACAAGGCAATTTTACAGCAACAGATGTACTTTATAATGCAGGTCTAGGACCAACTATAGATTATTGTGTTATTCAAATAGTCTGCTGGATAATATTGTTGTAAGTTTCCATTATTCTGTCCACCCCATCAAGGACGGCACACACCAGCAAAAAAAAAATAAAAATGTAGCTTTAGTCTTTGCAACAAAACTACATTTAGTTGGATAATTTAGCAACTGAAACTCTTGTTCCTTATGAATAATTTAATCTGATGATGAAAAATTACCTTCCCTAGTTACTTCAACAGTAAATCTGTTGCAGCTGTGTCATGAAATAAAATGCATAATATAATGAATTCAACATGGAGGTCAAAGCCAATCACAAGGCACTTTTTCAGCAGATCCCCAAAATCCCCCACCAATCTGATGATGGAAAACTTGGTAGGGAATCTCTCTCTAAGGGATTGCTCTTGCATACACATGTTCATAGATTGGCATTTAACTATGTATTGCATCTTTAATCACATTTGGCAGAGATACTTTTCCAAAGCAACTTACAAAAAATTACAAATGAAAATAACAAAACAATTAAGCAATATCAAATAAGCAAGCATGCTGAAGTAGAGTATCAACACAATCAGTACAACAGCATAATTGCAAGTGTAATATTGCTTTTATACAACAGTTCTATAAACAAGAAATTAATATAGACAAACTGACATTTCAGACACAATATGTTTTTTTTTTTTCCTCTGTCAATGAAAATCGTTCACAAAGAAGCCACAGCTGGAAACAGTATTGGCTGTTGTCTGACTGGCAGTCTATAGTAACAGCTTTAATGAATTGTTGCTATATTGGACTTTCTTGCAGTAAACACAGACAAGCGGAGTGATACAAACAGTGAAATGTACCAGTGCCTTCACAGTGAATTCAGGAGCTTAATCCACAATGAAAATGGCTGTTTGTAGTGTTTTCCATGGGTTGCAAGGGACCAAGACACACAGGGCTAAAGAATGACACCTGGAATGAGGAACTACATTGCTTTGTGGACCTTAATATAATTGGGGGGGGAAAGAGCTAGTCTCTGTTATTCTTATAAGGGGCAAAATGGAACAATAAACTTACAAAATGCTAATGATTCATTTTATTCATTAGCAAACAAACAAACAAAAAAAATGACAGTATAACCGTGTCTCATTTCAAAAGAACTCATTTAGGAATTTCACAGCAACAGGAGTGAATGCTTCTTTCAATATAATGGGCTATTTTGTTTACATTCAAGACACATTATAATACAGTAAACTGAATATACTATATATACATATAATAAAACCATTTATTGTATTAGTGAACTGTATTCAGTTCATCCTTGTAGGTCATTTACTGTATGTGGTATGGGGCGGCTGTGGCTCAGGTGATAGAGGGGGTTGTCCACTAATCGTAGGGTTAGAAGTTAGATTCCCTGCCCACATGACTCCACATGCAGAAGTGTCCTTGGGCAAGACACTGAACCCCAAGCTGCTCCTGATGCATGACAGCTCTGCTACCGTTGGTGTGTGTGAATGGGTGAATGAGATACAGTGTAAAGCGCTATATAAGTGCAGACCTTTTACCATTTTATGTTCAGTCTCTTTGTGCATTCTGAATACATCTTCCTGATAAATGCTAATAAATGAATACATTTAAGAGGAGTTGTCATATGCAATAGGATTACTACACCTTTCCTTTGGGGGGGGGGGGGGGGGGGGCTAGGATAGATAGCACCTCATTCCTTTCAGTTTCCTCCAGTTGAACAATAGGAAGTCAGGAGTAATTTTATTTTGTTCAACCAGTCACACTAATAATCTTGTTCAACTACTCCCATATGTTAAAACACCTTGTGGCCCATATGTGGGGAAAAAACGTTGCATTGTTTTTGACTCAGATATAACCTCCGATTCCGTTGCCAAAGGCATTTGCACAGGATTGATAGATGATTGTCATTGTCAGAAATGTTGAAAAATCACTGAGTTAAATATAAATAGGTGTACTGTATGTTACGTAGATGTTTAGTATGGAATGACATGGTTTTGAACATTGCATCTAATTCCAGGTTTCTAACAGAAAGCATGGTCAAGTATGGTGCAGAGTCTCCGGTAGAGCTGATTTTTTTTTTTCAAATGCTTTTGGATGCTCTGGAAAGGTCGATAAAGGGTGATCCAGCCTGATAGAAAACACGTTATGGGTGGGAAGGAAATGGAGAAGACACCAGAAAAAAACACAGTTCTGTTTGAACAGGGTCTCCATTCATTATGCTCTCTTTGAAATGAGCACCTTGAATATTGTTACATAAACTGCCTAGTTTTCTGTTCCTCATTTACTGCAGTGAAATGCAAAAGCATGCAATTCAAAAGAAGACCCACAGAAAAAAAGTTCAGAGCTCATATGTTGATGGATTGCAGAAGTTAAGGAACGGAAATTGGACCGCCTGCTGAAAGCAAAACTATTGTGCACTGGATCAGATACCAGAAAAGAATCAATCATGTTTTGGTTTTGATACTGGATCTATAAGCTACACAGGACTCAGTGCAACAACAATGCATCATATACATCATACATATGTCATATCACATACAGAACAGTGCAATCTAGCAAATGCCAAAATTTAGTGCTCTGAAATATGTCATGTACATAACACCAAGGGATAATCATCCATTAGCATAGGACTAGTGTTAGATATTGCTCATCTCAAGTTCTCAAATATTGCATATAACTATTGAGAATATAGCCCTATATATCCATCTATGTTTCATCCCACTTATCCTACTGTACACAGGGTAAATTGGGAGCCTGGATCCTATCCCAGGGAACTCGGGGCACAAGTCAGGGGACACCTTGGATGGGGTGCCAACCCCTTGCAGAGCGCAATCACACACATTCAGACACTACAGACAAATTGGACACTACAGCATATGTCTTTGGACTGGAGGAAGCGGCGGAAAAACCAGAAGCAAGGGGAGAACAGGGCGGAGGCAGGATTTGAACCCCCAACCCTGTGGTGCAATGTAAGCACTGTGTCACTTACTGTAAATAAGAACATTTGTTTTTGAAAAAACAAACCTGTATATGTGTTATGAATTCCATTTATTATCAATGCTGATATAGAAAATATTTATGAAGTGTAGATTGTTCGCCTCGACACTGACTAGGCTGTTACTTTGTCATTTGAATTTGATAATGTGTTTGCAATTTAATTTCATTGTGTTTTATTATCGCTGAAGCACCAGAATCTGACAACAAACTGCACCGGGAAAAGAGATTATCAATAAGACCCAAATGTAACCTTAAGCCGTAGTTCCACTCATCAGTCCACAAGAATCCTTTTTCTTTTTCTTTTTTTACTTGGACTTGACTTACAACCCCAAGTCCAAAAAAGTTGGGACAGTATAGAAAATGCTAAAAAAAACAAAAAAAAAACAAAGAGGAGTGATTTGTAAATGTACTTTGACTTGTATTTAAACAAAAATGTATAAAAACAATGTATTTGATGTTTTACCTAATCAACTGCATAGTTTTTTGAAGAAGATAAATGTTTATTTTGAAATTTATGCATGCAACACGTTCCAAAAAAAGTTGGGACAGGGGCAATTTAGGACTAATAGCGATGTGACGAGTTGAAATAAGAAGGTGATGTGAAACAGGTGAGGCAATCATCTAATCATAGTATATAAGGAGCTTCCAAAATGGCCTAGTCCTTCAAGAGCAAGGATGGGTCGAGGCTCGCTGATCTTCCAACAGATGCATCAGCGAATAAGCCAACACTTTGAGAACAACATTCCCCAAAGACAGATCGGTAGGATTTTGGGCGTTTCACCTTCTACAGTGCACAATATAATTAAAAGTTTCAAGGAATCTGGTCAAATCTTGGTGCTTCTGAATGCGCGTGATCTCCGATCCCTCAGACATCACCGTCTTAAAAATCCGTCATGAGTCTGTAATGTAGATCCTGACATTTGCTCAGGAATACTTTGGTTAACCTTTGTCAGTCAGCACCATTCGCCGCTGCATCCACAGATGCAAGTTAAGGCTTTACTATGCAAAGCAGAAGCCATACATCAACACTGTCAGAAGCACCGCAGACTTCTCTGGGCTCGGTCTCATCTGAGATGGACAGTAGCACAGTGGAATCGTGTTTTGTGGTCCAACAAGTCGAAATTTCAAATGGTTTTTGGACAAAACAGCCGGCATGTTCTCTGGGCCAAAGAGGAAAAGCACCATCCAAGCTGTTATCAGCATCAGGTCCAAAACCCACCGTCTGTCATGGTATGGAGGTGTGTCAGTGCCCATGGGTAATTTGCACATCTGCGAGGGCAGAAAGATACATACACATTTTGGAGCAACATATGAAATAGTTTCTACAATTAATGCTGTTAATGCTCCTTGAGCAAGTTTCTTCAGCAACACATAGCAATCTCAGAGAGGCTGAGAAACAAAGCCATCTATCACAGTGCAGACCTGCTGTGTGTCTCTCACACAACCTGGAGAGGAAACTCACACACACAGGCACATGTGGAGTTTTGTCTGGGTCAAGATGTGTGTATGAGGAGAACAGAAGGGATTCATTTTAGTCTGAGGCATGCTACACAAACACCTTGGGTGAACCTCACATGATTGAAATAAGTGTTCTCACTCACCAGACCAATCTACTACCTAATCATTTACTGATTAGTTGACAACCAAGTTTCATATTTAATCAGTAAATACGTTTTTGTGATTGTCTGAAGGTGTTTTAGGTGCCTGTAGACTCCTAGAAAAGAGGAATACGAACACATTCCTTTTTGATGAAACAAAGCTGTTTTCCTGACCACTGAAAGTGTTTACAGATGTGTGCTCAAATTTTACATCTGAAATTGCAGATCCAAAGAGCTATTAAATATTCTTCTCTCATAATACAATTGAATGCTATCAATAATCCATGATACATTCCCAGAAAACACTCTTATTCATTAGAGGGTTTGTATGACAGGCCAGTCTTTTTACTGACCCTTTTATTGTCTTATGTACAATTGAGTCTTTAGGGGGTAGAAAACAATTATAGCATGTGTCTTTTTTAGTCTTCAGACCTGTGCATGGATTCCAGATGTGAAAACGCTGCCATTCAGCTATGTGTTTCCAGGAACAACTGCCTGAGTCTCATCTGCATCAGTTGATTTACGGGCAAGGAGAAAGTTAGAAAACATGTACACAAGCATGTATTAAGCATATTCATTATGTTATGGCACAGATGCAAAGCATGTGTGTGTGCACCACAATGATTACTTGCTGAGGTCTGTAACTAGTTCTCATGAACACTTCCTGTTTTGTTTCCTGTTTACTTTTGAACCATCTCCCTGCTCCCCCTTAGTCCTTCCTCCTAGATTATTGTATGCACTTGCATTTAGTTTGTCACACCTGGACCAGTTTTCTCTTGTTAGTAAGTGTTTATACTCCTTTGTTTGTGTCTATTGGTTCTTAAACACTGGCTGCATCCAAAATCGCGTACTGACACAGTACTTGCTCCATTCGATGCACTACCTACAGCACGGCTGTTGAAACAGTACATACTAATCAGTATGTGTGTGTAGTATGCATACAATCCCGGACATACTTCAACTGCAATGTTGGCATTGTCATGTGACCTTCAATGTCATCATAAACACAAAAATCTTAAAGGGACCACCAGATTAAAGCAACCGCATTAACGGCAAAATGCCCATCAGGAAAGTTAACTGAATTAGCAATTTAATGTGGGCAGTGTTAACAGAGTGAGGTAAATTCATTGCCGTTAGCTTGGCTCGCTAAGGCATGATGAAGAGCACCAAAAAGGTTTCAAACGCTGTAACAACTGTTTTCTTGTTTAAACCTTCAACACCTTTATTCAAAATTTATTTGAGTCCTGTTTAGCCAAGGTTTAATACTTAAAAAGAGCTGACACGCTGTCTCTGCGATTTCTTTTTCAGAGCTTGTCTGCACCAGTCCTGTTGCATTATGGGATTTTTGACTAGTGCAGTGTCCATCAGTTGCATATTGCAAAATCACTTTGGAAGCAGTACTCTATCCAAGTATTTCTTGCTTGCTGAGAATTCGGACATACTACCCTTCTGGCGTATTGCTTTTCACCTACTGTGTAGTAGGGAAGTACGCGTTTTCGGGCACAGCCACTATGGTATATTGTGATTTCATTTCAAATTTTCATGGGGTCACACTGCTCACAGAATCTAACCCATTGTATATTCAAAATATATCAAGATTGGACAAATCACTTCCCTGAATGCTCAGAGCAAACACTAATTTGGTCAAGTAAAAACTAGACTGTCAGTTTTTCATTCACATTTGCTTGGCAGACAAGTAGGCTTTGACTTTCACAAAAGAAAACAATTCATTGGATACATTTGTTTTAACATAATATTCTTGATGGAGCAAAACATCTTGATACTGTGATGTCACCTCTTTTTTAAATCAAACTACGCACATGAACTGAAGACATCATCTAGCTGTTGGTAGGAACTACTTTTATTATACAACTGAGGAAAAATACAATATATTGCACCACAAAAACCTGCCATTTAAACATGAAGACATTGGCCAGACATGAATAATCTCTTTTTTGTGCAAAGAAGTGCAAAACCAAACTGTTAGCCAACGGACTTTTAAACTTTTTTTAAGCACACAAACATAGTGCAGCATACTAGAGCTTTCACTTACCCAGTGAGCTAGCTAATGGAGTTAATGATTATTGACCTCTACATAGGTCAATGCAAATACTTTTATAGGATATTAACAGTATATGATACTAAATATGAAAAATTTTTTCAAGATGCTCTAAGCATTTGCTACCATCCAACACTACCATCCAACTACAGGGCACCCAGTATATAATTTTGGAAGATCTTCAACTTGTTATCTGATATTTGGGATCCAGTGTACTGGAAGTGGACTGGTGTCCCATCCATGGTGTATTCCCACCTCATGCTTTGTGTTCCCGGGATAGTCTCCAGAGCTACCAGTAAAAAGCACACTGTATACTCTAAGTACATAAGGTGTAATTATCAATCAAAATGTTAATATAGTGTAAACATGTAAATGAACATTTACAGCTGTAATAAAGTGAATGCAAAATGCAAATTTTAGCTTACAATCACAGTTGCAGATTTACAAATCTGACTGTAATTCATATAAATTGTTATTTTATTATGATTCTGTAATTACATTTATGGGTGATTACTTTTTAACCAGGAGAATAACTCCACAAGGTTTGAAGAAAACCAGTTTATGCACCACTTTGCAGGTATTTCCAATATTATCTACTAAACCATTTACACATCATAAAACAAAACATAGCACATTGTAATATGTGCCTCCGTTGCTTTTTTCAGACATTCTGACAACATTCTTCAACAGAACATTAAAAACTCAAATGAAATCAGCTGCAGAGCAAAACGCTTCAAAGCACAATGCTTCAAAGCTAACGGCATGTGCTAGTAATGCTATCCCTAAAGCAGGCTTAAACTCCAATGACCCTGACTGTAGAATTTGACTGTAGAATTTTTCTGCAGTCCTCTCTTAGGGATACACGTCTGACTCCCTTAAATAGCACGAAACAACTTGTTATTAGTTTTTTTGTTTTGGATTTGTAAATGAATAATAAAATAACAAGCCATTTTTTTGATTTTCTGATATTTGATTCATACTTGAATATGAAAAGAACAAATGATACATGGATTCAGAGGCATTTTGGAAACAAGTTCTGCTTACTTATTATGTAAAAAATGGAACTCTTTGATTAAGTAGGGTGTTCAAACTTTTGCACATGCCATGATTACTTTTTTTTAAATGATCCAATATAAAGTAACTGTGCATTAATATTATCAGAAAATGTTATTGTTCTATATAGTTGGCTGCAGAGATTGTATTACTTCTTTTCACTTAAAAAAAATCAAATATTTAATTTGAACCAAGGTGCCCAAATTTCCCATACAACTGGATGCAGTTCAAAACTTACCAGAAAGATTATTTTTCCTGAGTAGTACATCCAGAGCTCAAATAGTATTAACATTACAATATGAAAAAAAAAAAAAAAATACTATACACTAACCTTCTGGTTATTCATCTGATCTGCTTTCCATGATACTCCTTCCAGGATACTGCTGTCGAATATCATTGGAACTGATTAGCTTACATTAATCTGACTGGAAGTTGACCAAAGTTCAGAAATTAGAAAGAAAAATGTTCCCACTTGCTATATTCAGAACTTCAGTAGAATGGATTTAATATTTTACACTAAGCATGAATGTATGTTGGCAAGCACTCCACTAAGTCTAGCTTATATGTTCTTAATCATTCCAAGATGAAAAGGTATAACTGAATACATTCATTACATATAGATGTGGCCTTTAAGAATGCGCGTTTTTCATGCGGTATGACGCAATTCGTCACGTGCGATCACATGGTATACTGCAGGCACAGTTCTAAGAATTGAGATTAATTTGTTGTGCTTCACACAATAAGCACCAGGTTGCAAATGGAACAACATACCATAGCTGAACACAGTACAATAAAAATGGAATTTGTGGTCGAATGGTTCACATAAAAATATTACGTTCCTCATCAAAACTTATGATAAACCTAAGTTTAAACAAGTTTCTAATTACAAAATTTTTATACTTAAAGTCTGCTTGTTTGTGTAGCTTTAAAGTAAAAGAACTGTGAATTAATTATATGGGCAGAGAAACATCAGCTGCAAGTTGTTTCTTTTGAAAGACTGTAATTTGAAGCAATGACTAATTTGGTCAGTTGTATAATCCAGCTTCAGCAACATTTTTGTTGTTGAAAGTACTCAATTCAGCCTTTAAGTATCCACAGCTTGATTCACATTCTCATATTGCATCAATTCCTGAGCCAAGCAATCAAGAGTTAGACATGCTTGCTCCCTCCTGCAGAGGTTTGTTCCAGTGTTAATTGGAAACATATGGTTTTGTTAATAAACAGGAATAGATGAATCAGGTGTGTTACATAAGCCTGAATCCAAGCCCTGATGAAAGATTGATCTTAAGTTGCTCACCTGAAATGGACAGTCCTTTGCCACTTGCTTTGGTTACGGACAGCAGAATCTGTCACTATTTAAATAAAAAACAGGTAAAGACCCATCTCTTCCGTGAGCACATAACTAACCCCTAAAATATCCAACCCCGCATTACTTAAAAAAAAAAAAAAATTAAATTAAAAAATACTTACTCTTATACCTCTACTCTGTGCACTTTGCTTCTCTAGAACTCAATTCTAAATCTTGCATGGTAGCACTACTTGTATTTTTCTCTGCTTGATATATTGCTTTGCTTGTATTTCCTTATTTGTAAGTCGCTTTGGAAAAAAAGCATCTGCTAAATGAATAAATGTAAATGTACAATTCATTCATTCCAATATACCATCCATTGTACCATTGATTGTAGCCAATCCACCTAGCTGCATGTTTTGGACAGTGGAAGAAAACTGGAGGACCCAGAGGAAGCACACATGATCATGGTAAGAATGTGCAGAACTCCACACATATAGTAATCTGAGCTCGGGATGAAACCAGGGAGCTTGGAGCTGTGAGGCAGCAACACAGTTATATTTTAATGTAACATACAGTAAGTGCTCTAGATGTAAGGGATCTAATATTTAGCAGACCTAGCTGCAGATCAAAAGTTGTGAATTGGTATGGTCTAATTTTATGTTCATTTGATTACTAGACTTTCTGAGATATTTTTGTTTTTGTTTAGCTCAGAGAACTAACCATTTCAATTTTGTGGAATTTGAGTGACGCTTTAAAACAGCTATTAAATGGTCAGTTTGGCCTGTTTGATTGCTGCCTGGCCCAAGCTCTGGATTGTTACAGCTTAACTAGGTCTGTCATAAGACCATGAGCTAGACCAAGACCAACAAATGAGAGCAATACCTTCCGGAGTGGGATGGATAATGTCCTGTTGTAAAAAGCCAGACCAGAAAAGAAATTTACAAATTAGATTTTCAAAAGAGGTTCCAAGTTCAGGGCATTAAGTTCTAGAAGGCAGGTGCTGAAAATGTGAATGGCGACCTGATGCAACAAAATGAACTACTGCAAAATGATTTGAATAGATTCTGCCTTAAGAGCAAAAACCTATGCTTGGATTCTGACTCACTTGTAAACCAGCTGTAATAAAAGTCTCTGCCTAATGAATAAATGGAAATATACATGATGAAATAGATCAACTTTTTATTAGATATTTTAGATATTTTTAAAATAGATTATTGCAGGGATCAACTAGAATTTTAAGTGCTGGTTTAACATGGTCTCTACAAACTCAGTTGAGAGACCAGAATCTATGAGCTAGTGCCCCTCAGGGGCCAGACCCATACTGTCCATAGTTCCGGCAGAGGGTGATAAATCAACCCTGTGGCTTGAGACAGTAGATCTCTGGGAACAGGATTCTCCCTGGGAGTGCTGTCCGGCAGGCATATTATCTCTGATAACCATATTCAAGCTGAACTCTCGCTAGAACTTGTGCGAGCAGAGCCATCGGGGGAAAGGCGTACAGCTGTGACCTGGGCGTCCAGCCATGGTGTGGGAGGAGTGAGGGCAAACCACTGTGGGCAGTGTGTTGTCTCCTTGGAGGCGAACACATCCACTTCTGATTGGCCAAACCTCCACCATATGGACTCCACCACTTTTGGATGGCGCCTCCAATCCCCGGGCCTCAGCCTCAGCCTTGACAGTATATCTGACCCTACATTCCAGTTGCCCCGAATGTAAATTGCACTTACTGACAAAAACATTCCCTCTGCCCAGAGAAGAATTAGTTACACCTGCCTGAACATGGGGCACAAACATAACCCTCCATGGTGGTTGATATATGAGACCACCGCTGTATTGGAGGAAATCCTTGCAGGGAACTCCCGATGTTTCAACCACCAATGAAACGGTCTCATGTGCAATAGGCCTGACAGTATGACATTGGCTGCTGCTGCCATAAGCCCCAACAGTCTCTCATAGAGACTGGAGGGGATGCCCAGACCCAGCTTTATCTTGCTCAATGTTGAAAGGATTGACCCTATGTGTTTTGGGGATAGATACACCCTCATTGTATTTGAATCATTATAACCCCTAGAAAAGTCATCCTTTGAATGGGAGAAAATGTAATTTTTCTTGAGGTTGAACCAGAGTCCCAAGCTGCTCATGTGGATGAGAACAAAATCTTGATGTTGAATCGCCAACTCCCTGGATCACGCTGGAATTAACCAGTTGTCCAGGTAGTTTAATACTTCACTTCATGAAGGTGCAAGAGGATAAAGCTAGACCAAAGGGAAGAACCCGGTATTAGTGTGCGTTGCCCCCCAACGCAGACCTCAGGAACTTCCTGTGACTGAGTAATATTTCTATGTGGAAATATGCGTCTTTTAGATCAATTGTCACAAACCAGTCCTCAAACTGAATCTGTGGAACGATAAGTTTGAGCATCAACATCTTGAACCTGTATGTCTGAAGATTACGGTTCAGATAACGCAGATCTAAAATTGGTTGCATCGTCCCATCTTGTTTGCAGACCAGGAAATAATGCAGTAGAAACCTCCCTCCCTCAGAGAAAGGGGTACATGTTCTATGGCCCCTTTGTCCAAGAGCGATCATACTTCCTGCGCTAACGTTGGGGTTTTCTCTGTTCTGACTACTGTGTTGAGCATACCTCTGAACTGGTGTAGTCGAACTCTGAACTGGATCCGGTAACCCTTTTCTATGGTAGACAGAACCGTTGGAGACACATTTGGCAGTAGTTTCCACACTGTCAGAGGGTCTTTTAGTGACGAGAACATTTCCACATTTTGTTGGAGGGAAAGCATCAGGTTTTTGTTGCCCTGTGACAGCCTGCTAACCAGAGAAAACTGAAAACTTGCGATTACATTGGCTAGGAGGGGCCCTAGAGTATTACTGGAGGCTAACTGCCATAATAACCTTTCGTCCCCTGATACCCCCCTCCGTGGCCCATCAGCACTGCTCCTGCCTTGCCTGCTTGGCACTGATAACAGTTCTTAAATCAGGCCTTCTAGCAGGCTGTGATTGTAGCCACCTGGTCCCACTGGCTTTCCGCGGGGGGAGGGAGGCCACCCCACTCACCTTCTGTGCTTCCCTCACACTAGTACTGGCCTGCAAACTCAACATGACAGGGAAGGAACTGGCTGAATGCTGCCATTTGAGTTAATTGCTGCCGAACAGGCTGGAAGTTCAACAGGGGCATCCAGAACGGAGACCTTATCCTTATCCCCCATGCCTGAGAGGTTGCGCCATAGGTGCCTCTCTGCAAAAACCAAGCTACAGATTGAACAGCCAATATGACAGACCATTTGCTTGGTTGCCTGAAGAGACACAATCTGTGGCCTGGCACTGTCAAGCTCATTCAGGAGGTCTGCCTGGTAGGCCTGCAACACTGCCATTTGTATGCAGTGAACCACAAGCAAGACCCGCTCCCACATAGGCTTTGCCAACCAATGCCGAGGTGGAATTCCACTGCTTGGATGGCAAAGCCACCCCTAATTTCACTGTTGTTGATGGAGAGATGGTTGCTTGCAAGCGCCCTCTCCACCTTCAACATAGCATAATAGCCATACTGTTCCTTTCGCAGGATGGCTGAATAATCCAACATTGCTTGGTTACAAAACATGGCTAGTGTACGTCTTTCCCCAGAGGATATTTCTGCACTTCTGAAAAAAAGAGGAGTTTTCTGCGGTGTGAGGGAGATTTATTTTCACTGGGAAGAAAGTGCTCATCCAGCCTGCCATGTGCCACTTTCTCTTCCCCGGGCCAGTCTAATTTTAGTTTCTCAACTACCGTAGTGATCACTTTGAGCAACTCTTTATAGGATTGAGAGTTGCTCTCCGTTTTTAGTGCACCGTCTCCCCCTTCTGGCTCCTCAGAATCAGAGAGGGTGGCTTGATTCTCCATACCAGAAAGAGAAGTCACTACGTAAGCTCCAAAAACACGGTAGTGGAGCGTCAGATCCAGAGGAAAGAGTAAGAGATGTCTCCACTTACTTCAATGTCTCCAGTTCCTCCTTCAGATCCACACGGGGCCCCCAGGACCTGAGCCAGCTGGCTGCCTCAACAGTGGCTTGCCCAGAGATTCTGAAACCCAATTCCCTTCAGCTGAAATGAGAGCAAGCCGAGAGCGGAGCTGGTTAAATGTGAAGTGTTTACAATGAGTGCAGTCAGCCCCCCCCCCCCCCCCCCCCCTTTACTACCAAACACTTCACAGACAAAGTGTGTATATATAATATAATATAAAACATATAATATAAAAAAACTGCACCACAGCACAGAAGTCATCCATCAAACAATACAATTCCCTGCTCAAACTGAACATCTCTCACATAACACTGCCACCTCACTGTTTAATTTGTCTCATTTGGAAAGAAATTTAGCTTGTAAGTCAAAACGATTGGTATAATTATGATCATTTCTGTTTGCAGATATGTGCACTCCAAAGACATATTACCAATCTAGCTAGTTATGTAGATAGCTTGATAACAGTGTAGATTAAACTTGCTAATGATATCTTTTCTAGTCAGAGGAAGAACTTAAAACTATCTGTTAAAATGTTGGTTAATTTTATTAACTTCCAATGGACTTCCATCACCATTTGTCACAATCTGTGAGATTTAAAAAAAAATAAATAAAAATAATAATAATAAAAAAGTTATATATCATTAACTGTCCTGTCCACTGCTCCGTGAGCATGGGGCACTATGATTCCTACCCCAGTGCTTGTTATACCCCTTATTTTTACCACTAGGTGCAATAATAACTCTGTGGAGCTAAATGGGGTACTCAGCATTCTGCCCCACAATCGTACATGATCTAGAAAGGCAACCACGTCAATACAACATCGGCTTATCTGTGAATTATAAGCATGAATTTGTCACACAAAAGTGTTCATTAGTTTTTGAATGGAATTTTAAATGTATAGTATTGTGAATGAGGGTTTTTGGGAGAGTAGCATTTATTAAATGGCTGATACTGCAACCTTGACCAGGATATAGTTGTTCCTGAAAGTGAGTGAGTGAGTGAGTGAGTGAGTGACGCAGTATATCTGTATGATTAGGCCCATATGGATGAGCTGCCACTAGGTTTTAATTAAACACTGTAAGAGTTATTTCAGCACTGAAGGTGTTTTTAAACACACTGAAGAATTTTGCACGGTAAAGACATCTCCTTGGGTGTGGTTAATCTGAATAGTATGTGTGTGTATTAGGAGAACAGAGCAGCCCGACACAGGTGCGGAACACATGCTGGCCATCGAACACCGACCAAGACAACATGGGCTTACAAACAAATACTGTATGACTGCGTGAAACAGATATATGGTAACTGCTGTCAGTGTTGTTGCTCATCTCCATGAAGGAAGAATGAACAGCAACTGGAGAGAAAGTAAAATTGCACTGACTTTGCAACTTTGCATAGAGAAGGAATGATGGATCCATTAGTTGGCTAAATCATGGCTTTCTTTCCGTTCAGCAAATGTCGCAATGTGGTTTAGATTAATTTCTGGCCTTCAGGTTAAACTAAATGTTTTGGGTGCTGGTGCCATAATAGCGATAATGCAAATGTAACTTTTTTATCAATTTTATTCAGTGGTTCAAGTGTTTTTGACAATTTCTTGATTATGAATCATTAATATGTCATCAAATGTGTGACACTTCATGTAGATTTTGCCTTTCATTTGACACCAGTCTGTATGTTCAAATCAAACTTGAGTATACAGAAAAAGGAAACATGTCAGCTTTGACTTATGTTTTTTCTTATTTGGTGTATTTTTCTAGAAGCATACAAATGCCAACACAGTTTGCATGCATAGTAATAAACAGGAAGAAACCAGGCTTTTCTGTCTGTCATGACAAATAATTGTCTTGCACAGGAAGAGGGACAGACGTATACATGGAGATGATACACATTGTTCTCTTTATACTAAATCATCCCACAAGGGTTGGTAGAAGAATTTGACGTACTTCTGTTGAGAATAAAATGTATAAAACAAACTTTTGTTCTTACAATGGATTGACAGTTGCAAACAATTATGTTTGATGAAAAATTATGAGTGATTAGCTTTTGATTGAATCCTATTGCAGGATACACATGTACAATGACCACAGTCTGCACCACACAAATATTTGATTGTTCCCATGATATCTGTGGCCAAAAATTTCCCAACCACTGTACTTCCATCTGTACAGTAAAGTCACGCCTCACACTCATCAGTCAAAATCAGACGTTTATTGAGTTTGAGTCCCTGTGTGGTTAAGACTGAAAGGCAACTATTTTCCCTTATTTTGGTTATGTTGTAATATAAGTAGTCATATGGGTTTTCCATTTTCTTTGAGGGATACTGATATTGTAGAATCAAAACCCTCTTCTCTGGAGCCCTTTTCAACCACTAAATCACATGTGTTAGATGTTGGTAAGATTTCTATGGATACACCTCCAGCGCAAGTTGATGTCAGCATTTTGCAGAGGAAGAACAGAAGTTGAAACATGGTCAGATGATAGATGTTTTTGATAGAGTATTTGGGCTTCTTGCAGGTTTTCAACAACCCAGGAGAGTCAGGGCTGATTCAGCAACACTGAGAGGCCAATCATTTGCCAGTGAACAAAAATCTTGCAGCCCCAATTCCAAAAAAGGTGGGATGCTGTGTAAAATGTAAATAAAAGCATAATGCAATGATTTGAAAATCTCATAAACCCAAATGTTATTCACAATCGAAGATGTTCCAATATGTTCTATTGAATAAACATATTCAAATGTTTAAACTGGGTAAATGTACCATTTTAAGAAGAAAAAAAGAGGTAAATTTGAATTCGAATGTCTCAACAACGGGGGCAACAAAAGGCTGGAAAATAAGTGTTAGTAAAAAGAAACATCTGGAGGTTAATTGTCAACAGGTCAGTAAGATGATTGGGTATAAAAAGAGTATCTTAGAGAGTGAGAGTCTTTCAGAAGTAAAGATGGGCAGAGGTTCACCAATCTGTGAAAAACTGTGTCTGCAATTTGTGGAACAATTTCAGAATAATGTTCCTCCACATAAAATTGCAAAGACTGTGAATATCTCATCATCTACAGGACATAATATCATCAAAAGATTGCAAGAATCTCTGTGTGCAAGGGACAAGGGTGAAAATCAATACCGCATGCTCGTGATCTTCAGGTCCTCTGGACTGAGGCAAAGTGGAAAACTGTTCTGTGGTTAGATGACTTGAAATTTAAAATTCTTTTTGGAAACCATGGATGCCGCGTCCTCTAAACTAAAGAGGACTAAAGAGGAGAGGGACGATCCGACTTTTTATCAGCACTTAAAAGCCTGCATCTCTGATGGTATGGGGGTGCATTAGATCCTATGAAATGGCCAGTTTGCACATCTGGAAAGGCACCATCAATGCTGAAAGGTATATACAGGTTTTAGAGCAACATACACTTCCATCCAGATTCCATCCCATCTTTACTTCTGAAAGACTCTGCCTCTCTAAGATACTCTTTTTATACCCAATCATGTTACTGACCTGTTGCCAATTAACCACATTAGTTGTAAAATCTTCCTCCAGCTGTTTCTTTTTAGTAACACCTACTTTTCCAGCCTTTTATTGCCCCTGTCCCAAATCTTTTAGGATGTGTTGTGGCCATCAAATTCAAAATTAACTTGTTTTTTTTTTCCCCCTTAAAATGGCACATTTCCTCAGTTTAAACATTTGATATGTTTCTATGTTCTATTGTGAATAACATGTGGGTTCATGAAATTTTTTAAAAGCTATCATTGCATTCTGTTTTTATTTACATTTATTTACATTTTACACAGCGTCTCAACTTTTTTGGAATTGGGGTTGTAGATGGATGGTAATGATTTACATGATGAGCATTTAATTTTCCAAAGAAACATATGTACCAAGTATTAAAGAGAATGGCAAATTTATAGTCCAGTAACAAAGAGGCTGACATTGGACTTAAAAAAAATAAATAAATAAAAAAAATTTTAAAAAGCCTAAATACTTATTAAAGTCATTAACTTTATACAATAGTATATTTCAACAATAAAAAAAAAAAATCAAGTTAGTTTGTATCAGTCGTTATGCAAAGTAAAAACACAAGCAATAACAGTATCAGGGATTTTTATTTGGTTTGTCTTTCTTATTGAAACCCTGTTGTGGCTAATGAATATTTATCACAGATGTTTCAGACTATGCACCTTTGCAATAGTGTTGTCTTTCTTTCAAAACGTTTCTTCTAATTTCTTCACTCTAACATCAGGCAGTACACAACCAATCTGTCTTGCCTAGAGGAAGGCATAGTACATAATACAGACCTTGATGTTGTACTGAATGCAAGCCATTGTTAATTCATTTAGTAAATCAGAACAGACTACAACAAGCAAAATGACAGCTCATGACGCATATGTTAAAACAAAGCAAACAATCTATTAGCTAGATATTACTCTGAGAGTTGTCCATCATTTCCTGCTCGTGTGTGTATGCAAAATAAAATGAAAGCAATCCAAGGTTAATAAAGGCACAAAAATTCTTTTGAATAATGATGCAGACTGACCCTGAGATGCTTTTGGTTGACTCTACCTGTGTAAATGGTTCACAATTCAGTAGAATACCTCTGTGTTTTAAAAGGTGATAAGTAGCAATGGTATGAGTAAGGTAATGTCTACTGAATTGTCTTAATATCAGCAAATAGTAGACTCTGCTGTGTTGTGTGGGTTTTTTATCTTTGTATTTATACTTTGACATTGAATTCCCAAATTAGCAAAATGAGGTTATCCTGCTGTTTTGTCATCATTATCATGTTCAGTAACCACTTTATCCTGATCGGGATCACAGCTCCAGGTGGAGAGGAGGCAGGAGGTGGGCTGATTAACCCTAACACAGCAGGTAACAAATGATGATTCGTACCAGTGTGTGGTTACTTGTGTGTTCCACTTTGTGCTTTCAGTAACTGCCGTGAGCCAGAGGGAGAGTGTCAGAGCTGGCAGAGTTGGCACCACACACATACACAAACTCACTCATACATGATACTGATCTTTACCTTGAACTTGATATTGAACGTGAACAAAGCAAATTGAACTTGAACTGAACTGGTGTCACCCCTCTTTGATTTGTGTTTTTGGTCTGCGGTGACTTGGTTGAATGTACGCTAAAAAGCTGTTGAGAAATAAAAATGAGCCTGAAGCTCTGCTGAAATTCTGCCTGCCTCTTGAGTCTTCTTCCATACACACACACACACACACACACACACACACACACACACACACACACACACACAGACACACACAAACACACACACAGTGGGTTCTACACGGTGGTATACAGGGTCAAGCTGTGTGTTATTGGACTGTAATTTTGCTACAATTAAATTATGATACATCCAAGAAACATGGTTCATCATGTGAACCCTTACCATCCTTCTACTCTACATGACCAACACTCATTCTATTACTCACTTTCTCTAACTAAGGGTTCTGGTGGATCCGGAGCCTATCCCGGTAACACTGAACTCATTGTGGGACAATTCACCCCGACACAAGTCCATCGTAGGGCTCCATGCACACAGACATTCACAATTTATGTTTTTCAGAGGTGGGAAGAAACCAGAGAACCTGGAGGAAACCCAGGCAAACAGGGGGAGAATATGTAAACCTTCACACAGACCCTAACCCAAGCTCAGGTTCAATGTTGGGGCCCTGAAGCTGTGAGACTATAATGCCTCCCACTGCATCCCCATGCTGCCCTGCTGTTTTTTGTGCTTATGCTCCATTGAGTCTATGGGAGGTAAGAAATATATATATATATATATATATATATATATATATATATATATATATATATATATATATATATATGAAACAAAGAATAATGATAATAAAATGAGTTTTAGGTCTAACAGTCCACTGTTTATATTTCTTCAAGTACAAAATCCAGTATCAATGTATCCAGTATCAATGTACAAAATCCAGCCAAAATCAGCTCAGAATGAAACATGATGAGAATCAATTTTCAGGGAATATTGTATGGAGTCTCTATTATCTAAAGGCTGTTCAAGTATTGTGGATAAATTTTGCATTGCTTGTGGAAGTCTTGCTGGTAACAAAATGGAAAAATAGATTGAAGTCCCCAGGTGATCTCATGTTTCACTGTGAAGTTTGCTGGACTGCATTCACAATGACCTGAAGGGGCTCCAGGTCTGTCTGGGTAATTTGTGCACGATCTAGATGCAGAGCAAAGGCATGAGCAAAGACATTTGTATCTTTTTTTTTTTGTTCTCCTATTCAAAGAGAATTTCAGACCTTGGCTCGACTCTCTTTATCCTTGATCAAGCTTGATTCCTTAGAATAGATCCTCCTCTCTCTTCACATTCAGATTTAGATACTGTGTTTGCAATCAAAGCAGTAATATTTTCTTTGCACAAAGTTAATTGGAACTGGAAATAAACATTCGAAATAAATATGTATGACATGTTTGCTTGGAATTAAATGTCAAATCATATTGAAGTCACGTCAGAGCAGAGTACAGGAGGAATGTTTAGACATCAGCAGAAATCTGCAGCCATGTGAAATCAACCTGAATTTAATACCAGTAAGTGAGGACATCAATTGTTTCAAGATCACGGCATGACCAACAGATCAGTTACTATGTATTCCATAGGTTCTGATACTCACATCTATGAACAGAATATTATTGTATTTGAAAGGTGTAGAAATATATGCAGGATATGGAGTACAAGGGTTGAGAATCTGACTCCAAGTTATATCCATGAGCATGAGACATTCCTTTTAGATTGCCTAGTCATGGTATGAGCTGAGCATCCACTGTTGAAATCCAGTGGGCCACCCTCTGTTTAGTCAGGGGAGCTCTCCATGTCTTTCCCCCATGACAGCTGAACAGTTGAATTACCACTGCCTGGTCCAAATAGTACTGCAGGCTGGGCAAAGCAGATTCCCCATCATGGAATGCTGCAAGGTCAATAGTTTGGTTAACAAAACTAGGTGATGACTTTGAGCAGAAACCTTGGGTTCAACCACATCATCACTCCAGAGTCATCTGGCCACCAGCACATGAAAAGCAAGCTTATTGCCAATGCATTCAGTTATTTCACTCTTTTTGCTCAAGTAATTTAGAGAGTATCCAAAGACTCCAGTAAAAGAGTGGGTTCCCACATTGGGTTATTGGTGGAGCATCGCAGATGAAGTCTGTCACTTTGTTCAACAAATGCTGGGTGCAAATTTGAGGCTGGTAATAGCATTTACCTCTTTGGTATGAAGAGACAGCTATGGCAAACAGCAGATTAATTCACTACTCTTGAACTGGCCTTTAAGAAAACAGGTGGAAAAGAAATCAGGAAGAAACCAGTCACCCTGCACATATTTCCAAATTCAGTGATTCATTCCTGCCTCAACAGATCCACTCATAGAGTAAAGGTGGTGTAGAAAAAGTTCCTTTTTAAGAAAGTTTATTTTTCCAACTGAGAATAAAAGAGCTTGCACTAAAAATTATGGTGTTGATGGTGATCACACTATAAAGCCAAAGTTATGAAAGGTTCGTACTCTTCCAATTGTAATAATTCATTTTATTATTTTTAATACAAATCATGAGGGAAAAAAAAAAACCTAACCATAAAGCAATTTTTGGCCAAAAATATAACTCCCAAGGTAGTTGATCAGCCAAGACAATTTTAGTGACAGAAGTTTGCGATCACTGTAGCATTATGCAAACTCCATGGCTAAATCATCAAATTTAAAAGCCATCAACTGACACAGAAATACCATGTACATGTAGACAGTTAAAATATTGCTGAATTTAGAATTCTGCCTTCAAACTTTGGGTCACACAGTCTACCTGAATTTGGCTTTTAGGCATTTAGGCATGGTTTCGACAAAACTACACTTACCTATCTACATTGTTAAAAATATTGCCCTAAACTAGCCCCAATGAAATCTAAAGCTGCAAAGTTTGGACACCAGAGATATCTTGGTTGGTTGATTACAATTGGGATAAGAGGAATAATTTCAATTTTACATTTACATTTTCTTACATTAGGCATGCATTACTTTACATACATGTCTTATGACTTTACAGTTGGAACAATGCAAGAGAATAATTAGAATTATTATTTCATTAATAGTTGCATGTCAGACATGGTCATATTTAGGAAATGTATGTAGAAAATAATCATAATTTCCAATCTCTTTTTATGTTGATTTATAAATTAAGTGCAAAAACCACAAAGTAAATTCATATTCCCTAAACTCTGAAACTCTGATCTGTAAACTGTCAAGATTTCTAATATATATCACGCTGATATATAGCAAACTTAAAGCAATATCCAGACTCTTTCTTCACCTCTCAACGTCTAATAATAATACTCTGCTTAGGAAAGTGGTTTAAGGCACCAACCAGGTTTCAGCAGTGGAAACATAGTTAATGAAATTTATGCACATTTTGCCGTTATTTTCCAAATATTTGTCCAGTTGACTGGTCCAACACATTATCTAAGCTTCAGTTTATAAGGTAGCAAACAAACAACCAAACAATAAACAAGCAAATCTGTTTTCTAAGAGAAAGGCTGGAACTATGTGAGTAGTCTGTTCTCAATACCGATGCTGGCATTCAATCAAAGAGCTGTCAGGTTTATGGCTTATTATAAAAGGAAGTGCATTCATTATTAAAACAGTTTTGCGAAGAAGGGAAACTGCTAAAATGAATAAATGGATCAGTTCTTGTCCTAATCAAAGCATGAAAAGACACTTTTGAAAATTAAGTTTTTGGAAAAGGGTACAAGTCATTTGCATTTCACATTAGGAATATTTGGACTTATCTACAAATGAAAAGTCAAAATTTACAGACTACCAAATCCTGCCTATTTATCACAGTCAAAAGAATAAAAAATGCTCATTCACTGTCGTAGAGTACAAGCAATGTTTCCCAGATGTTGTCTGAGACGCGATTATAAGGAAAATATCTTCATGGCGAGAAGAGAGTCACTAGTTCAAACAGTTTAGATCGATACTTTTTTTTTTTGCAGTATGAAGGTCATTTCTCGTAATTCCCAAAGCTAAAAAAAAAAAAAACACCATCTGTTTAAATAAAGACCTGGATACAATGTACAACATTTGAAATCCTAACAGTTTATGAAGAGATTTCCCTCTTATTTTTGTAGATTCTTGTGGTGACAAAAATGAGCTAGAACACACACTACCATGCTCTATTTGGTTTGTAACTTGATGCTGAACTAAACACATAAACATATGCTTTTCTTTTACTTTGAGACAGCCTTAGCAGGACAAATATGGAGGTTTCACATGATGGATTCGGGGCTTTAACAATTGCAACCCATCCAGATTAAGATTTATATAATTATCCAGCATACACAGAGCAGCCATAACATTAAAACAACCTGCCAAATATTGTGAAGGTCCCCCCGTACCACCAAAACAGTTCTGACCCGTCAACGCATGGACTCCACATGATCTTATGAAACTGTGGTATCTGGCACCAAGACGTTAGCAACAGATCCTTTAATTCCTGTAAGTTGTGAGTTGGGGCCTCCATGGATCGGACTTGTTGCTCCAGCACATCCTGTCATGTTCCTCAAATCGTTCATGATCAATTTTTTGCAGCGTGGCAGGAAGCATTATCCTGCTGAAAGACGCCACTGCCATTAGAGAATACCGTTGCCATGAAGAGGTATACTAGGGCTGCAATTGTCTTATTTCCCATAGTGCATCCTGGTGCCTTCTCTTCCCCAGGTAAGCAGTGTGCACACACACACACGGCCATCCATGTGATGTAAAAGTAAACGTGATTCATCAGACCAGGCCACCTTCTTCAATTGCTTCATAGTCCAGTTATGATACTCACATGCCCATTGTAGTCACTTTTGGCAGTGTACAGGTGTCAGCATGGGCACTCTGACTGGTCTGTGGCTATGCAGCCCCATACACAGCAAGATGTGATGCACTGCATGTTTTGACACCATTCTATCATAGCCAGCATTAACTTTTTCAGCAATTTGTGCTACAGTAGCTCTTCAAGAGTAAGCTCAATATACTTTGTTTCGTATATGCAGACTCATTCGTACTAACCTGGACATGTGCATAATATTTTAAGTTCCCAATAAATGATTTATTCTCAAGTCTCACTTTTGCTTCAGTGTATAATCACACTCGGATAGTGTAGGTTGTACATATAAGAACTGCTTCTGTTGTTATAAAAACTGCCTTGTGCTCATCTCCAGACTCTTATTCATAATCTGCTCATACAACATCCTTTCAGCACACTTTCTACTGTACTACACCTGTATACTGCCATGATGAAAAATCTTACTATCCAGTGTCACCCGGATGAGGACGGGTTCCCTTTTGAGTCTGGTTCCTCTCAAGGTTTCTTCCTCATGTCATCTCAGGGAGTTTTTCCTTTCTACTGTCACTTTTGGCTTGCTCATTAGGGATCTAAATCGACACCGGAATCTCTGTAAAGCTGCTTCATGACAATGTCTATTGTTGAAAGTTATATACAAATACAATTTTATCTAACTGACCAGAAACATGACCTTGAAGCAAGAAGTTAGTCATTGGTCCTCACACACTTCTCTAATTTCTGTCAACTATAGACTGTCCCAAAAGTCTGCAGAATAAAGTCTACTGGCGTAGACTACTTAGTACAAATTATGGGTACGATCAGGGCAAAAGTGTAAACTTGGCAGTTTTAGCAATCAGTTCAACTCCTGTGAAACTGAATGATCAATCATTACATCATTGGCACAATGCTATGACAAGGACACAGGCTACCCATGTGTGGGAAATCAAAACAAACAGAAACACCTAGCTTTTTACAGGCAGTGTAGGGCATGCTCAAGATTCATGTGTTTGCTCCTTCATTGCAATTATATAAACAACCACATAAAGTGTAATGGTTCCCTGATGGGTTACGAAGGCCTGATTGGAGAGTGAGCTCACTAATATAAGTTCTGTTTCCATTACCCAAAGTATCCCATCATTGTTCAGCCCATACCAGGTGCCATGCTGATGAGCTTCCTGGGCAAGATAAGCCCATTCTACCATGCCATGCACAAATTATTGTATATAATACATGTACAGGTTAGAAAAATAGACATGAAATGCACAATATCTCTTGAGAAATAGCAGAATTTTTCGAACATCATTACACTGCACGTATACCATGTATTTATGACAAATTTATTGGAAATCAACTGAATATACAACCTCAAAATTGTGTAGGCATAACTCTTAAGAATTGGGTTATGACATGAATGTACTGAATAAATAACATTCCTTATTTCTTTATGAATGACAGAAGAGGATAAAGTGTGTGTGTGTGTGTGTGTGTGCATGTGTTGGGGGGGCATTGGGGGTATTGGTGTTGGGGAGGGTATTGGTGTTGGCATGGGGGGTTGGTTCATGTGACCACCTACAGTGAGGCTTTATTTTCTTAGCTACAGTTCACAATGTTTTATACTTGCTGGGTTTTCATGGTAAAATGTATGAAAAAGTAAAGATGTAAAAAAATATATAAAGATGTAGTGTTTCATATGGATTTTTAAATCAGACGCACTAGACAATATAACTTAATTAAGGAATACAACATGATGGGGCAGGCTGATATGGAAAAATAATTAATGATTTTGTGCTGTCAATCACAAAGTTACTTTAACCACCCTGAAATTAGAATATTTTTCCTATAAAAATATTTATGAAAATGTTTTATTCCATTTGTGCCATAGCAGTAGTAATTTTTTAATATTCATATATTCATATACCTACCTCTCTCTCTCTCTCTCTCTCTCTCTATATATATATATATATATATATATATATATATATATATATATATTTAACATTGCATAATTTCCCCAAAACAAATTAGTTCCTGATATTACTTACGTTAGAACAACTATAAACCGCCATTCTCTCACTAGCATCTGTATTTCATCTCTCTGGAAATTAATAGGCAAACAAAAACAGAAAAACATCTTGTCCCGTTACCAAGAAACATGAAAGTCTAAAGTTCTCTGTCCTGAAGACTCTCCAATGGAGGACACTTACTACCTGTTACAAAGAAGTGATGCTGAAGACTCCTTACATAAATATTGCATATCTCCTTAAACAAAACAAACAAAATCTTAAATTATGAGGACTGTCCACCAAACAAATTCCTGTGTAAGCTGTTACTATATAAAAAAAAAAAGATTAGTTTTTCTTTCTGGTGGCCAAATTTCATGTTCAGTCTAACTTCTTGTCTAGGCTGGCATAAGATGAAATAGATATAATAGAAAATATTCCGTCCCTGTAACTCCCTATTACTAGATTATGTGTGTTTCACTGCAATTTTACAATATGACAATATTAAAAATTAAAACTTGGACACGTTTGTACCTGCATTGAGCACCATTGCAAATGTCTATGCAAATAAGTCAGTGTATGTATGACCTTTTAACTGCTTTATTCTTGAGCGTTTTCTTACAAGTTAATGACATGGGAACTTAGTAGTGGAATAAATGGTATAAATGGTCATTACTGAAATATCCATCTGGCAGTAGTGAATGTGGAAGTTACAGTGTTCCATATTCACAGTGGGCTAAAAGGTGAGTCTGACTTATTTTTTACACATGAAAATGCAGTCATTACCTTCACTGGAAATATCACTGTTGGAAAAAAAAATGAGAAGTGCTGTTATGTTCTTCTTATGTGTATTAAAGATGTCAGGCTTTTAAATAAATACATCTAATTCATTTAATTAATTATTTTTTTAAAATCCCAATCCCGTCCTGTTGAAAGAAAATTCTAGCAGGCCTGTAATTACAGCTTGGAATGAATGTTCATTAGTCATCAGGTTCCAGCGGTCCACTCAACAGCTAGGTGACTAAATTCACACTGCTAACAATTTTATCTCACTCTGATGTTTTATAGTTTGGTTTGGCATTGGACCAGACAGTTAATGGATGCAGACTTCCTATTACTTTGCACTTGCACCAAAAGGCTGCTCGCTGACATCATAGAAACTGAACTCTGTTCATATTTACTGTACTTGTGAACTAAAATATCAGGGGGGTAAATATTACTTGTTTGTGTACATATTTATCCAGAAGCTCATGAGCTCTAAGTCACGCAATGTTCCTAAAAACTTGGAACACACTGCCTTTGAAGCTTCATCAGCCTCTGCCTCTTACTTTTTTCTTCATAATTTTATTACACCACTATTTTGAAATAATATTGTAACTCGTATTATAACAGTCATTTCATTGATTCTTTGTTTTCTCCTTCATGCTTTCATTTTTGTACTGAATGTCTTTTGATACAGCTTTTGTCTTTTTTTAAATATATTTTTATTTCAGTGTGCTACTGATTGCAAAGTGCAATATATAACATAAAAGCAATCACTTGTAATATATGTGGAAACTTCACTTGTCCATCAGCCAGACTGAAGCTGGATAAACACGGCTATTGATATAAACTGTTATAACATTTACTTAATAACCTGAGATCTGACAGTGGAATGAGGCATCCGTCCAAGCTGTCAAATGAAGTGATCCATTTCAAGGATTAATTTTAAGGAACTGACCTTGCCAAGAATGCACCTTATAAATTCTTCTTTGGTTCAGCACAACCTTAGACTGTCTGTCTGAGAACATATTGCACAGGGAGTCCTCTGTTAAGCTGAGTCTGTGGTTTAGGAAGAACAAACTGATTTTTTCCAGAATTACAGACTGGTAGTTCCAGTTATATAAGTGTTTTGGGTTAACCTACTTCACTGGTTCAGATCCACTTGATGCTGCCTATTGGCTCGTTAGTTCAGTGCAGATTATTTCCATGCTTGTTTTGGGGGACCCTCTTGCTTTGCATTAATATGAGGAGACGTGGGTATATTTTCATTTCTCCCCTCAAAGCGGAACCCGAATGAAAGAGAAGGAAAAAGTGTTTGTTTGGGTTATGCAACTAATATGTTCTAGGCTTATTAGTGCAATCTACTTCATTCTGAAAACCTGCTATCAAAGAACTTCCCTGGACATGCTTGTAATCAGTCCATCAGGAAACAGCACTCAGTTCAAGTTATATTAAATTCAAGTGTTAATTCTGGTTAAAGACAAAGGAGCAAAGTTTTCCATGCATGAAGGATGAGAGTAGACATGTAGCTTGGTGTCTTTTTGTATGATGACTAACCATGCAGTACTGCTGTGACAGAGAACTACATTATTTGTCATAAGCCAGCTCCACCTTGCAGTTCTGAGCTAAAGTGCATGTCAGGATGTGCCTGCATGACATATTATGTATCACTTTATTTCCTGTAAAATGGATTAACCATGGATTAACTATTCAATTTTTAATTCAACAGGAACATTCAGTACAGTGCACTTGTGTTGGGATATATTATGACCTAACAAGGAAAAACTTTATCCTGAAGTCTTGCTTTCCACTGGTGTTTCATTGTGCTGGTTCAATTGAGGTATTTTTACCATCAAATTTTTCTGCCATATACAGTCAGATGGGTAAGTCTGCTGATTATATCCCTCATCACTAGATACTGATAGCAGTATCTTCTATAATAGTCTTCTTATTATTCCTATTACCCTCTCAGTCCTCCCATATTTTATCTCTTGAGTACAACTGGTCTGATTCAGAGTCTGATAAACTCATTTTTTACATATTGAAACCTTAGTATTGGAAGTTTCTATCTGCCAGTCATTCTTCACCAAAATTTACTTACATGTTTTACCAGTTCAAGTGGTTTTATTGTGATTTCAACCATATACAGATGGTACAGTACACAGTGAAATGAAACAACGTTCCTCTAGGACCATGGTGCTACATAAAACAACACAATAACCACATGAGACAACACAGAATTAAATAAGATCTGACCAATAGGTCAGGGTCTAAGAATACCATCAAGCAAAAAACTTGTTAGAGAGGAGTTAGTGCAATAAGTTACTACACCAACTAACACTGTTGTTAAGATGTTGAGGTTTTATTTTATAATAATTAGGGCTCATTTATGTGCTTAGAGAAGAGATAGGGGCTGACAAATAGTGGATCGGATGTTTAAACATCCAAGGGAAGTTAATTCCACCACCAGGGTTTCACAACAGAGAAGAATCTTGCAGCATTTCTTCCTTGATAAATAGGGGGTCGAATTGAGCCATACTTAATTGGCCTGAAGAGTGAATGGTTCAGAGTGGGGTGTGATAAGAGGCCTTTAGGCAGGTGGGGGTCTATCTTCAGCTTTGTAATTCAATGTCAGTTTTTTAAGAAAGCTAGTAGATAAATTATATTAAACCTTAATGTATAATAATGGAACTCCAAATAGCTAGTAGAAAATACTGACACAGTTGATGTTGACTGAATGCTTTAAAAGTAGCATTGCTATTATGGAAAATCAGCTCAACGCAATTGGTAGTTATTTTAAATTAAGTCTTTCTGAGTGCATCTTTCTGAGAGAACATCTCATACAAAATGTTTAAGGCTGACAGTGATTTTGTGGTTACAGTGTTCTCCTGCCTTTCATATTCACAACTACTATGCACATCTGCTTTTCTTATGTAGGAATAACCCCTATATCAAATGTTTGCCAAACCAATACATATTTAACTCAAACTACTGTAGTTTCTTTAACCACTTTATCTCTGGATTTCTATGATATTTTTATTTAGAATCTCAACCTCCAAAGATCCCCTGATTTGTGACTATAGCCAGATGTTTGTATGCTTCATATCAGCAGGCCAACTGATTTAACATGGCTTTTGTAACACAAAGCTTTGAGACATGCAAGATGTTACAGGAAACTCAGATCTTGCTGACTACATAATGACAGTGTCCCAGTGTGGTTATAGCATAAAAATTTCCACCCTGGATATCCAAGCAGCTGTTCCAGCAGGTAGATCTGTCATAGTGGATTATTTACCCAGTGATTCAGAGTCTGGAACTTCTAGACTCTGAATCAATTTACTTCCAGTTTGTTGAAGAAATGGATGTGATTTTATTTTATTCAAATAAGACTTTGATTAGTAATAGCTATAACTGCACTTCTGTTTTTCACCTGCATTTATTTCATGAATTGCATGCACTTGAAGAGAGTCTCTCATTTACTTTTCCCCTAATTTATTTTGTTTGAGTAAAAAAAAGAGGTTTTTTTTTTTTGTTTGAGTTCACATTTGCGCTTATCCTTGTGTTCATGTAGTGTGTAATGCTTCAATGTCACTAAGACAGGCTTGTGATTTAAACATTTTAAATATAACAGACTAATACAGTATGACTAAATATTATACTTTTTATTATACATTTTCTTTACAGTTTAATCACCTGCCAATTCCTACCCACCAGCCAGCTCTCCCCTGTCATATGACTAACTGGGGGCATGATGACTAGCACATGCTTCTTTCGAGACACGTGAAGCCAACTGCCTGTTTTTCAAACTGCTGCTTATACTGAATCACAAGGCAGAATCATTTTTCTAATTTTTCTTCCTTTTCACAAGCTCACTATAATCTAGACTCTAGATCTAGACACTGTTGAAAACCCCTTTTCCAACACTTTTACACAAAATAATTCTAGGAACCTCGGAGGCATAAACCACATACATACCATTTTAATATTCTGAATAGGCCATCCAGGAAATCAACTTAAGCAGCTGTATAGCTTGACTCAGAATGTGTAACTTTTTATGTATAAATATAGACATCATTGTGAGTACAGCCTTGTATGACTCTAGACTACTGGAATTATCTCACTATCTGAGATAGTGGGATACCTACTTATACCTACCTAGAAGAGAATGGGTTACCTTTTGAGAGTTTTTTTAGGTTTTCACAAGGTTTCTTCTTCATGTTATTTTAGAGAGGTTTTCATTTGCACTGTTGTAATGTTGCTTATTAGGGATCTATATCTACATTCTGTAAAGCTGTTTTTCTGACAAGTGTCTATTGTTAAACCTTCTAAACAATTAAAATAAAATACTGAATAATGTATGCGATCTCATGCCAAATTACAGGCCAGTTATACTCACTGTCCTAACGGTTACATGCCATTTATATGCACATTAAAATGTTGGAAATGCTCTCCTTAAGGAAAATAGCTGAGGAGGTTTAGTAGCATGCAGAGAATGGAAATTTGGTTACATTTGGTGGTTTGGAGGAAAATAAGGCAATTCCATGCAAATGTCGACATTACTGTGGAAAAATAAAATTGCAAACATAGGAAAAACACACTTATAAGGCTATGTTTAACCTTTAATTCTTAATTCATATTTCATATGTTTTCTACAACCATTAACCAGGCAACTGTATGAATTATACAGTTTGAGATTCACTGTTTCAGATCCATCACATCTATGAAGTAAAAAGTAACATCCATAGTGCTAGATACTACTTTTAAATACTTTTTTGAAAATAACATCATTTCTGCATTTCAGTTTTCTCTTTCACATTCATCCTTTTGGCTAAAAAGGGAGCTTCAAATATTTCTACATAAAAGTAATTCCTTGGGTGAAACATGATGCTACTGTACCTTTCAAGTTCTCAAAGACACAGCCACCATGTTCTTTTACCTCACGAAACCCACAGAGTTCATTATTCATGCCAGACCCAATAGCCTATGAAGACCCAAAGCTAGATCTATGTTCTTAGTGACATTCAGAAATGTTCTTCCCAACAGGGTATGATGCACCGAATATTGCGTGGGGCTGCAAACCCTTTAACTTGTATTTCTCTATGGTCTCCATTTCACATTGGTTAAAGAGAATAAATCTTTAATAAATTCTAAACCTCGTTAGTAAATATCATATCATTAAACATAAAGAAAACAAATTAATGAGATAACTTAATTTTCTTTTTGGGATTATCTTCAAGAAATTCAGATGACGCAAAGTCCCACTGAACATGTGACTTGTGGAATATTTCATAGGGGTGAATGTACAATGCACATTTTTCTTAGCCCAAAATGGATGACTCATGGAAAAGAACACGCATAAAGCATGCCATATAAAATGAATAAACACATTCATGGTAAAACAAACAAAGATTTTTGAAGTATTTCAGTGAGAATATTCCAAGGTAAAGTAGTTATGGTGGCTAGGGATGGGCAAAAGAATCTGTTTTCTATGTGATGTATTATGTGTTATAAATGTGGTATGTGTTATAAATGTGAATGTTATAAATGTGGTTTCATGAATGTTTTTTAAAACGTTATTTATCTGACGTATGTACACATGCTGTTGTGAAAGACACTTTAGACAAGTTTATATTCATTTTTACCTTTACATGCATATTTGTAAATGTTATGTCATTTATAAAACATATATAAGTATATGTTACTTGTTGGGCTCGTAACATTTTACGTAGTTTGTGAGCTTGAACATTTATATTAAAACTAGGTTAACTTTCATTCAACTAGTGAACAGGCTGCAGAGCTCTATAGTAATAATTCTGATATCATGTAAAAACAGAATGGCCACAAGGCCATTAAGGAATTGTTGGGTTGAGTTATTACATATAAAGTATGTGAAGGTGTCTCACAAAGATGGCAAACACTCTGAATAACATACTAAACTATAAAAGATTACCACTAAATTTGCATCCTGGAAGGATGTTGGTGCAGACTTGTACAGTACTTTTACTACTGGCAAGTGTAGTTAATGAGTGGTCCCACTTTCCAGTAGTGGAAGCTGTCTGGTCCACCTCAGCCAATACTGTGATCCATGTCCTGGAGTGTACATTCTCGATGTTTGGCAGCTCCCAAACAGTAAAGACAGATAATGGGCCACCTTTCAGCAAATTCAGCAGCATATTTAGGGTTTCCCCATATAAAAATTGCACCCTTATGGCCACAGTTCAGTGCTGCTACTGATCAATTCATGAGGATGCATGGAAAAGCTGTAAGACTCAAGACATTGCCTGACAACCTGCTGAGCTGACATTTGGAAATAAAATGCACACAAAAATCCCCATAGTTGATGAACTGCATGTTGTGGTGCACCAAAGACATCTAATGGCCAAAGAAAAGATCAAAGTACAATACATGCTGACTCTCAGAAAAGTCCAACCCCATCTTGTCTGGAGAACTGCTACAATACCAGATGCTGAAATCCAACTAATTGTCATCATTGTATAGCAGTATAAATAAATGCACATAATGGTGCACATAAATGGTGTCCAGAGTACAAGCCTTGGTAGTTACAATTCATTGGGGATGGTCTCTCTGTCTATAAAATATCAAGTTAAACACTTAATGACACTGTCAGCTAATGGCATGAACCTGATCTCATGCAAACTTCATGAAAATCGGAACAAGCAATAGTGATATCATTATAATTTTGTTCAGTTTCACACAAGTGGGTTCCAGAGTGGCGCTATAAATAAATATTTGCCTTAACATCTGGAAATAGCAAGTTTAAATCCCAACCATGCCATAGCCATCCATGGCCTAGGGTCAAAATTTTCAGGAGGGATGGCATCACTCTCTCCCCTGTCAGTCAGAGCAACGATTAAAAACATTCACACAAAAGTTGCAGCAAAATATATGACCACTTTTCTAGCAGTCAAATTTGTAATACTGAATTGGACAAAAAAAAATATTAGAACGAACCTTTCTTTCTTGTTTTTCAATGGTTTTTAACCTATTTTAGCTATAAATAACCTTTACAAATCCAGGGTTTTTGAAGTCATAGGAGTTTATGTTGAGTTTTTTTTTCTCCAAACTTCACCTGCACCATTACTTTTTAGAGAACTCAGGGAGTGTCAGACTTCGAACTGGAGCCAAAACATGATGACCTGGTATGTGATTTATTGGAATAAGAAAGAAAAAAGATCAACGCTAACATTATGATTTAAGTTATTTAATAACAGATAAAATTCGATTCAAGTATTAAATAAATGAAAATAAAAATGTCTCAAATATTTGCAAGCAAAGTATTGAAAAAAAAAAAAAAAACACTTCAAGCAACATGCATAGCTCAGACTGTTGGAATAATATGGGAAAAAAAACAACCCAACAGACTGTGAATCCCACTGTGAACCCCAAATCTTTTATAACAGCCTGTTTCTGGGACTCATATTCAATATGGCCTAGTGCTAAGCTCGGTTTTTGTAAGTAGTTAGAGACTGAGGAATTTACACACCATTAAAACTGATTTGAGTGACACAAGTAGTCTGTGAACTTTTTTATTTTTTATTTTACATTTGCAAATCTCCAATGTGCAGTGTGAAAGCAACATCTGTGTTTATACATGTGGGTCTTTGCATGCTCCAGAACTTAATAAAGTGTACATGTGCAACATGCATGAATAATGAGAACATGGGAAAATCTTAGGTTGATGCAAGGTTACATAGTCCAAATTGTAGGCCTGCTGAGAAGGTGGGACATGAATACAATAGCCTACATTTTATTTGCTCTGTTTGAAAGATAATGTGTTTTGATTAGAGGTCTGGCATGTACTCTAATGTACAATCAATATCCCAAAGACACAGACCAGTGAAAGTTTGCGGTAAGCATTAGTGGTGTTCTTAAGCATCTTTCACAAGGCTCTTTGTGGTGAATGAGTCTGGATGGTCTGGAGAAGGAGTAGGAAACTAAAAATATGAGGTTGGAAAACAAAAACGATGAGGAGGAGTTGTCTTTACAAAAATGCAAGACACAACCCTCTGTTACTAAGCCAATGATTTATTTATCTGGGGGCCTCAAAATTAAATATGAAGAGTCTTACTACATGAATGATTATAAAATAATGATATAAGCTGGCTGGATCGCTATCCATTAACATCCCAAAAATGCGAACTGGTAGAACACTTTCTGTCTATAAACAACTGGTAAAGATACCCTTATTTACATATATTATATTACATAATGTAGTATGTTGCAAGGGTATCAATCGAAAACTATCAACAAATGAAAAAAATAAATGACTCATATGAAGAGAGTCCATGTATGAAGTAGTATCTCTCATGAAAGAGCAGGTAACTTTGCTAATGGTTCGCCACAGTGGCAGGCAGCCAATCAGAACTGATTTCTGGAAAAATGAGTTATCTAATGATATTTGAGGCTACAGTCAAGCCAGTGGGGCCCGTCCACTGAAAAAGTATTCGCGCCAGCAGAGCACAGAGAGTTCTCCCCTTTCCGTGCGTAAACATCTCTGTTCCTCTCACGGTTGTAGTTTACTGCACATTCGAGCTCCAATAACACGTGTGCGAATTTTTTGTGCACTCGAACTATGTTCTTGTGCAGGCAGAAATTTGACACAAAATGTAGCTTTGTTTTCTAAGTGCTTTTTGGCAAATGTGTTTTATAGCTAACTGAGGTGATAGCAAATAAGCTGATATAATGTGCAATCCATAAATGTTTCCCTTTGTACTGAGAATACTCACTGCTATTAAGTTCGTTATGCTATTACGAAGCTGAACCAGTGTGATCAATTACATAGGCCTACTTATCAGCATTGAATATCGTTGGCTACGTGAGATGCCGGAAACACTTTTACATGTCTGTAAGTTCGAGGACCTTGACCTTTCACGTGCCTCCCGACCTGCCAGATCACTACCCTCTTAGTGTTCCGGGACCTGCAGATTTACAAATTAAGCACTGATCAAGACTCTTTTCTTTCCTAGCAGCCAAGTGGTAAAATAAACTTCTCTTGTCTGTCCAAAGCACCCCGTTTTCTTCGAATGAAGACTGAAAACATACCTCTTCACTAAGCATTTAAATGAGCACTAATGCTAGCTTGTACTAGCATGAGCATAGGGTTTTGATGGAGACTATGGCTATATCTCAACCAGCTTTCTAGTTCAGTAGTCAGGGCACTGATCAGGGAGTTGGCCATTTTAAGGGCTGTCTCAATCACAAAATATTTCCAGTGCACTGGAATGTTCGCTATCTAAAAAATCCCACAATGCATCGCAAAAACCAAGGAGCCTTGACGCTCACTATGTTCCCTTAGTGGAAATGATGTCATATTTTCTGAAGCCTCTCAGCTTGAAAAATATGGGGGATGAACTCTCAGCCAACTTCCGGCTACAAATGTAAGTAGCTTGTTATTGTTGTTGTAGCTCTCAAATCACTTACATTAGCAATTTTCAACTTTATTGGACATTCTATATGGGGTTTGTTTGAGTCTAACGACTTTTAAGTGTTTAATTGTTTTGTTTTAAAATCCTGCTTGACATATTATGACAGAATGTGTGTGATTAAGCTAACAAATTTATATGATATATAAAACTTAAATATTTTAAAGTTTTTAATTTTTGTTGACGTTTTACAACACGAGTATGTAGTCATGTCACCGGAAATTCAGTTATCAGTGTCGCAATGTGTAGTTAGCCATGGTCCTTTCCAGTGCCCAAACTCATGTACATAATATAGTGATTCACCACCTAACTAGGGAGCTGTTTGAGGCATACCCTCTAACTACAAAGCACTTCTGTAAGTCACTGTGTTTAATGGCATCTACCATATGCTGTCAATGTAAATGTGAATGTAAATGCAATGGAGCACAGTGGTTAAATAGCTTTCAGTCCATCTAAGCCTCAACTTATTTCACTAATACCAAAGAGAGGAGAGGGTGTGGTAAACCATTACACCAGTATTTAACTATTTCTGCCAAGAAATAGAAAGGCTCAAGGGGATTTTAATGTTCAGTGTCATTTAGAAGTGGTTCTCTGTGTTAGAACAGCAAGAAAGAGGAAGAAAAAGTTATATATTGGGCACAAGTGCTGTTAGTATTGGAAGGCTGCAAGCTATAATGTCCCAGATTGAGCAAAGCATTAAACACTAGGTTTGCTCAGGGATGGTTCAACATGCTACAACCTCTCTCCTTACCAATGGTGTAATAAAAGATCAAATGTAAGATGCTCTCAAAATGTACATCACATACTACATGAACCCATAAGCACTTATAATACAGAACTTTTCTTTATCAGATTGACACAGTAAGTGCAATTCTTCTTTCCTCTTAAAGTGTTCTGTTTAAGTCTGTGGTGGGGTGACATCATGGTGGTAATACTGGAAGCTTTGACAGAAGCTCTATTTTGGCTGATTTTTCCCAACCATGACCACTGGCTACTGGAAACCCCTGAATCAGTTAACTTGGCATTAGAAAAAGCATGATGCTTTAGGTCCCAGGGTGCTCTCATGAATTTGGTAACTTTTGGCTTCTCTTTTAGTTATGCTGTCATAGCTGGACTGGTGGGAAATTGCAAACATACATGTTAAGAATTATATATGGACTAAATAACTCAAGACTGTTTTCTCTTTGGGTCCTGTTTAATTAAAGAACTATTATTTACAATACACATTATCTCCCTCTCATTTATTTCTGTCTGTTTGTGTATATAACAGACTGGCGGGTTGAAGGAGCAGTAGTAGTAGCACCAATCCTACACATCAGTCTTACACCCTACATCTTATTTTTCAGAGTTACATTCTTTTAAGGACAATAATGTAGTGATGTGTGTAGAATAAAATTCATTATGACATTCAGGCTTAGCGTGTGAGCAAACAATTTCCAAACATTTGTCCTGAAATTAAAGTTCCATGACCATATAAAGACCACTACACATATGGAAATTACACAGATTAAAGATTAGCCCGAAGGGATTTCCATTTAATCATGACAAATCTTTTGAGTCAAATTACAGCACTTGGATAGATACACCATTTTCTCTTATTTACAATATTTTCCACAATTTGGGGTTGTTAAACATGAATAATAATAATAATAATAATAATAATAATAATAATAATAATAATAATAATAATACATCTTATACGACATCCAGAGCTGTAGGCCAGTTTCAAAAGCATTGTGAACAACTGCATAAAGTGGGGATTCCATTATATTGCTACTCTAAGCACAGAAACTATTATTAACATAGTTTTTGTCATGGGGAAATAAATGTGAATTATTACACAAACATGTAAGTAGGTTCAACCGGAGAAATCAGGTAGCATTAGGCAAACAGAAATATCTACTGCAATAAAAAGAGATTGGGAATAACACTACATAGTGCAAGGCATTTTTTTAAACAAAGTGTTAAACAAACACAAACCATAATGCGATTACGAGTTAATGTGTTATAAGTACTGGAACTAAACAGGATATACAAAAATAATTAAGAAATAATGATATTAGGAATTACTTAGACATGTCAAATGACTTGAAAAATAGATATACTGTATATTTAAACATACCTTAAAACTATGATCAAATACATTAATGAGATGGAATAACAATAGAGAACATAGACATGGAAATACAAATCGAACCATTACAAGGAAAATGGCAGAGCAAGATTCAACATGTTGGAGAACGAGTTATCCATGTAATTCTGGTGAGTACGGCTCTTTTTGCACTGGAAGATAGGAAGCTTCACTAGTCATCACTGGCAAGAAGAGTGGTGAATAAACTTTGACCTTTGAACCAAAGTCCCATGACATCATGGCTCTGTAAACTGACCTATGGCTTCTGATAGCAACACCAGTAGTCATCAGCTGACCTTTTAATCTGTAAACAGTTCAGATGGTTGGAGTAATTCCCACAAAAAACTAGACTGCATGAAATCTAATAACATTTTCTTATCATGGGAGGTTTGGCAAATGATCTGGTATGTTTGGTTTCAGGAGGGGAAAAATGCATTGCCCAAGATTCTCCAAACCAAAAACATTTGTTCTGCAAAGGACTGCAGCTGTCTCTGTCACATACAACAGATCTATGGTATTTATGAGATAAATTTATTATGAAGATCAAAGATTAAACCCCTGTGTACAAAACAGTGCGTCATGGTAAAGGAGGAAACCTTGCAAATCAGTGCAGCTTTGTTAGAGGTAATGCTGGAACATATTTTATGTTTTATTACAAAATCCAGGGTCACCCTCAGAGCTGAAATAAGATAAACAATTTAGTTTCTGTTGTTGGCTTGAATATTTCATATGAATCTTCAGACCTATTTTTATAGATCAAGGGATTGAGGAATTAGCTTTTATTTTATCAGCAGATCAGGAGACACAGGTGCTTTCTCTTTAGTTGTGTGTGTGTGTGTGTGTGTGTGTGTGTGTGTGTGTGTGTGTGTGTGTAATTATTCAAATTGACCTGTGGTCGATAGAGATCTTTGGTCAAAAAGGCAAATCATTGCCCAATAATTGAGCCAGATGTGCAATTGTTTTGTATAAATCCTTACAAATGGGAAAATGAAGCTATTTTAAAGTTTGATTCTTCTATAACACAACAGATCATATGTGTACAGTGTCAGTGTTTTTGGCTGCTAGTAAAATTCATCACTAAATAGTGAAGATTGATTATGGCTTCATTTTATGCTGTTCCTTTCATGAGGAATTCTTAAACAGATGGTTAACTCTTTAAATACATTAAAAGAAACGATCAATACATCTGCTGCTTGATGATCTCCTTGATAATGAAACCCCTTGAACATTAGAACTCATTCGAACTCATTAGCACAGAGCAGCACCTAAATGGGTGTCTCAGAGGCCCACTGACTATACATTGAAGTAATTAGAAAATTAAACACTAAAATGATGGCACTTATGTCAGAAAGTCTACCGAACTACCTATAGTCATTAATGTCCTCAGTTATGTAATTACTGTAAGTCTAAGCATATGTCAAAATAAGCACTTGGGCAAAGCCACCATTATGTGGTGCATGTCTCTACAAATTTCTTGGGAACATATCCTTTCAATATTTTAGGTGGCAAAAGTATTATTCATTCATACATTAATGGATTCATTCATTCAACTTCAGTAACCACTTTATTCTTGTCAGGAACAGACAGGTGTGCATAATGAGTGATCATGAGTGAGCAAAGACACTTACAGAAGTCATATTAAATCGAATTGGTCTTAAATGATGAAATCATGTATCTATTAACACATAATCATGGAAAAATAGAAAATAATCCCACAATTCATGTGTTGCTGTCCTGGCAGTCCTTGGGGCCAGAAAGGTCTTGAGACTTGGCTTTAATTTAAAGACAGACTGTTCTGCCAGTCCTAAAGTACATGTAAAGATCACTGTAAGCATATTTCCCCATTTGTTAATGAAATAGCTATTTCCTGTCTCATGTGCATGTTTGAATAAGCTCATTATACTGATGCAAGTGGAGGGTATTATGAAATGTCAAAAATGTCAGTTCAGGCTTTAACATTGGAAAGGTATCTTAAACCTGATGCCTGACAAGAGCAAAAACGACACCAGCACTTGATCTGGTTAGGCAGACAGGATTCAAATGAGATCAAGAAAGAAAAGCCAGACACCCACTGGCAGCAGCGATTTATTACTATGCAGGAAAGTGTTTCACTCTATACACAGGGAAAGTCAGCCTTCCCACATGCACTTCACCCCAAGAAACTTCGTCAACAATACCACCTGGTGACCACCACCACATTCACTCAAGTGATTAGAGTGATAGAGACACTGTGTCACCCTATTGCCCAGTTCCTGCCCCATCAATTCTGAAACAAAAGTTCACAAATGTTAGTGGTGTGGAGGCCCAGCCATCAAATGTCTGCTTGCCAGATGTTAAATAGACCAGGATGGCTTTTCAGCATACAGGATGCTGTAATCTTGGAGCTCAAATTCTTCATAAAGACTGGTATTTTGTATCTGCATTGGAAAAAAATAAATAAATAAAATAAAAAAAAATAAAAAAAACATTTGCCAATGTCTTCTTTTTGTGGCATGCTGTCAAGTCAGATTGTGTGGCCACAGACCCAGTTACAATGGATGCAGCTTGATGGTGGCAGGGATAAAGAGCTTCCTGTGCTTGCTGTTGCTCTACCATCATGACCAGCATTACAAACAACTGAGGGCCATAGTGCAAGATAAAATTCACCACACTGCACACTGGCAGCTGTTCACTGTTGACCGAGGCACAAGCAGTGATAATATATGGGAAGTTCTGTTGCAGGTCATTAAGCAGGACGTTGTCTACTATAATAAACCCCTAAGCAATCCAGACAATAACTATTGCAAATGGTACCAGAGGGCCTTCTACATGTCATGGACAAAGAGGAGATAAAAGAGTGAATAGCAGGCAGACTACATATTGACTTGTGAAAGGCACCAGTCTTACCTGTGAAATAGTCTGTCCTGAACCAAGAGGTAGTTCTCAGCAAGGGAGTTTTGCACTGCCATAGGGTCAAGCTTAAAGAGGAGCAATGCTGTATTCCTCTGGTCCACGGACTGGTGAATGGTTAGTTTGGGCTGTTGATCTCTTCATTAACATGTTGCACATGCAACAATGCCTAGAAAGCACTTGTTCATGCCCAGGAAGCAATATTTACACTGTCCTTGGCCACTTCAGTATCTTTAGATTATCTTGATTTTATATTTATTTCAGTACATAGAATGTTAGTCACATTTTAGTTGCCCTTGCTTCTGGCTTACTGCTGAACATCTAAGCATAAAAGCAGAGCTATCCTATGAAGCAGCAATCTCCCTCAGTAATAAAGACCTTTTCTTCAGCATGTGTGAGCTGGAAAGCCATAAGTTTGATTTATATTTATATCTGGAAAGTTTCTTAAAAACTTGAAAGCGCCAAAACAACCTTTAAACCTAACATCCTGACCCACATAGCTTTGCTATAATCAATCACCATTTAAATCATGCAGCAGCCATTCAGCATTCTTTCCACAAGACAAACCAAATGCATTGTCTAGCAAGTGATAAAAGGATATTCCGATCAGGGAAGCCCTTTTGCCTTATGGAGCACTGATTAGAAAAATGTGTGTGTTGTGGCCTGGTGGAAAGAAAATAGAAAATTCCATAATGGGTATATTTTAAATGTTTACCCATGAATTGCTTAATGTGATATGTGAGTCTACTGTGGAAATGAAAATATCAGATTGTGTTTACTTCTGAAAGACTCTGCCTCTCTAAGATACCATTTTTATTCCCAATAATGTTACTGACCTGTTTCCAATTATAAGTAACACTTATTTTTCCAGCCTTTTGTTGCCCCGTCCCAAATTTTTTAAGACGTGTTGCAGCCACCAAATTCAAAATGACCTTGTTTTTTCCTTAAATTTGTAACATTGTTTTCTATGTTCTATGTGAATAACATATGGTTTTATGAGATTTGCAAATCATTGCATTCTGTTTTCATTTACATTTCACACAACATCCCAATTTTTTTGGAATTGGGGTTGTATGTATATATATACACAATACACAGGGTACATTATCCTGCTGAAAGAGGCCACTGCCATTTGGGAATACCATTGTCATGAAGGAGTGTATTTGGTCTGCAGCAATGTATAGGTAGGTGATACTTGTCAAAGTAACATCCACACGAATGCCAGGACCCAAGTTTTCCCAGCAGAACATTGCCCACACCATCACACTTCCTCTGCAAGCTTGCATTCTTCCCAGAGTGCATCTTGGTGCCATCTCTTCCCCAGGTAAGTGACACACACGCACCGGCCATGCACATGATGTAAAAGAAAATGTGATTCAGCAGAACAGGGCACCTTCTTATGCAGCAAGCAAAGATGCACTGTGTGTTCTGACAGCTTTCTATCATAGCTAGCATTAACATTTTTTCAACAATTTGTGCTACAGTTCTTTTTCTGTGGGATCGGACCAGACGGGCTAGCCTTCGCACTCCACGCGTATCAATGAGCCTTGGTGCCCATGACCCTGTTGCCAGTTCAACGGTTGTCCTTCCTTGGATTACTTTTGGTAGGTACTAACCATTGTATACCAGGAACACCACACAAGACCTGTCATTTTGGAGATGCTCTGACCCAGTCGTCTAGCCAACACAATTTGGCCCTAGACACTGTTGCTCAGATCCTTACGCTTGCCCATTTTTCCTGCTTCCACTACATCAACTTTGAGAACTGACTATTCACTTGCCACCTAATATATCCTGCCCCTCGATAGGTGCCATTGTAACAAGATAATTAATGTTATTTATGTTATGGCTGATCAATGTGTGTGTGTGTGTATGTGTGTGTGTGTGTGTGTGTGTGTGTGTGTGTGTGTGTGTGTGTGTGTGTGTGTGTGTGTGTGTGTAATATATATAACAACCCAACATGTAAGTTTAGGTTTGGTCTCATGATGGCATTTACAGTCCAGCTTTTAACAGACAGAACTTGCTGATTTGATATTCTGTCTGCTGCATTCCTTAAAAGTAAATTTATACATGTGACTGACAATGTGATAAAACTATCATTACTAGTTACCAATTGGTCATCGTGGATGCCGCTTGCATTGCCGATAATTTTATTATTATTTTATTTTATTTGTTATTTTTTAGTAAAAAAACAAAATACATGTAAATACGTTCTGGAAGGCAGGTGCGCGTTCCTGTGTTGGCATGATCCAGCACAATATAACACTCTGTACATAGGTGTTATAATTCACATTCGTCCTCATCCCCTTCATCACTTTCACCACCCACAATCCTCACTGTTAAATACTGTGCAACCACTTTCAAGGAAATATCTTTTCATATTATAATACTGCTGGACATTTATTTGGTCTTCTGAGTCTTTCATATGATTATACTGTGCACTCTCAAATTTTATTATGAAATGATGGTTCTGGAAGGTTTTAGTTCTCTATCTCAGAAGTGTCCTACAATGAGCAGTCTAAATCAGGTAATTTGTGTTGTGACACTTATTGCTTTGTGACTGAATGCTGGCAATTTCTGCAAAATTCAGGGTTAAGCCTTTTGCTCCTTATTCTGTGCCTTATACCAAAAGAACTGTATGTTTATATCTGTTATATGTTTATTTATTCACACTGAGCAGCAGAAATGGTCTACCTTGACAATAATAGAAAGCACTGCAATGTTTGTAAAACTGTTTGGAAAGGTTGGTGTGTTAGGTTAAACCGCAACACGAACTCCATTTCCCAGCACACACAGCAGCCTATTAACATGGCCACCCTGGACTCAATTTCTCACAACACACCTACACTTCCACACTCACAGTCACCGGACTTCTAAGGACCCTTACCTGTTGTCATTTACACACTCATCACTGTGCACCTTTATAAACCCCTTTTTGTTACAGCCTCACTGCAAAGTATTTGCTCAGTTTCCTTTGTGTTCAGTCAATACCAAGACATTTGTTTTGCTCATTGTTCTCTGTTTTTTATTTATTTTTATTTTTTTTAATCTTTGCCTTTGCTCACGTTTTGGATTACTGTTGTCCCTTGGGTATTCTGTTTGCTGATCTCTCGACTTTGGATTGTTTTTCCACGCTGATTTTTGCCTTATGTTTTGGATTTGTCTGCCTGCTTAATAAATTACACATTTACCTGCACATCTAACATTGCGTTACAGTGTCTTGAACTTGAAACACTTTTAGGCTTAATTATGGAAGCAATAATTAAGCATAAAATGCTGTGCAGGAGGCTAAAAAAACAAAATCAGAGATAGTTAGAAATAAAAGCTAAAACAAATCCTGCCATAAACCTATTACTGAAGAAGAAATGATTCTCGCTGACGTTGATTGTTGAAATATTTAGTTTTTGCTGTTCTGGAAAGAAAAAACGCAAGCCAAGGCAAAGTGTGGTATCGTTTACACAAGTAAACCCTAAAGCTCACACAAATAATGTCTGTGTTTTGAGATAAATCATAAATATGAAAATAAATACTCCTAAAAATACAGGGCATGTAATGTGTTTTTGACAAGAGCCCCAGTAAAATTACTGATGTGGTATAAATTCAGGTATAAATAGGCTGGGGTATAAATTTGTTTTCGTTTGCACCATCTGGCAGGGGCGCCTTACCAGGGGGGATTAGGACGATTCTAAGGGCCCTGGTCAGACAAAGGGCTCAGCGGAACCCCATACTTTCCTGTATGATTTTAGTATTTAAATGGACACTTTGCAAAATAATCTATTAAGACGCATGCTATAATGAATGCTCTCAGACTGTGCCAAGTGCATATGTGTGTCCCCTTAAGACATTCGCGGGTTATTCAGAAACGCGGCACTTCAGTTGTGAGTCATTACATGAATCAGGTCGATGGTGAGAGATGGCGCAGACAAAACCGGGATATCAAAAGAGGAAAGAAAAACATGAAAAAGAGGAGAGAGCAAGATGGGGAAGACAGCTAGTCACCCAGTTTTTTTAAAAAAATAAGGTGATTTATGTTCCCTGTTCTGTGATTCTGAAGCTAGCCCGTATGAAGCTGTTATAATTCACATAAAATAGAAAATCACTCACCCCCCCGATGTTTATCCTTGGAAGTTTGAACACAATATTTCCAAGAATGTATGTTTTTCCATGCAATCAAGCAATAGTAATGGAGCATCGAGCTTCAAAAAGGATGGAAAAGCACCAAGCGACGATAAAACTAATCCAGTATTGTAAGCGTTCCAAAGCCTTGCAACAGCTTTCCGTGAGGAATCGATCGAAATTTAATGTAACCATATAAATCTGCTTTAATTGTCCCGAGTGAGTTTATTATGTTCATTACAACTAGTGTTGTAATGATGTCCGATTCGTGAGTGAAACGTTTCTTAGCCACGTGCTAACCTAGAGATAACAAATTTGAAAACAAATTTGATCTTTGGATAATAAATTTAGATTTCCAATTCAATATTGTTTTATACAGAATTGTTGAAAGTCTATACAGTATACTTAGTAACAGTTTACTATACAGTTTACTTAGTAACGTGCTACACCCAACACTGGTGGCCACCATCATCACCTGCCATTTCTACACCTTACAATCATAGACTAAATAAAAATACCATTAAATAATAAGGAAGTTATCCAAAAATGTGTGCACATTTTCTCTTTTATTACGAACACTAATTTCCCATCAGGCACCAAGACTTGACTTGTTCATTAATTCACTTTGGAAGGGGACCATTATTCACCAGTCATTAATCACTTTTGCTTGCTTAGTCAGGCCAAGTCTCCAACATCAACACAAGATTTGGCCTTGTACACTTCACTCACTTCCCTGCCGTTGCTGGACAATGCTACTGACTTTCACAAGGTGAGTCCTTGGATTTTGGTTACCAGACTGTGACCCCAATTTCTTGGTCCACACTACTGTGAAGGGTTTCCCCTTTAGATATTTTACTGCTGTAAGTCTGCACAACTGGCTTTGATTTGAGCAGTCGCCATGGAGTAATCAAGCTGAATTGCATTTCAGTAACTGTTGGTGGCTGTTTGAACACAACAGCAGAGAAGCATCTTGCAGAGTTGTGGTTTGACATTCAGCATATTTGTCATGGAATAAGAATTTGTGTCTAAACACAACCACCATTAGCACGATGCTTATATACAATCCAGGTGTTACATTTCCTCCCATGCTGTGTCTCTAGATGCCTACTAGCATAGTTTTTAGTTTTTCTACAACCAAACTAGCTATTAGATTGCATCCATGTGGTGAGATTGGATGAAGCCACAGATAATGGAAGGTGAGCAGTGCCGCACTATTGCTTGTTAAACCTTGTTGTGTTAAATATCAGCATGACAAAATGGTACACATCGGCAAAAGCAACGGTAATCAGGCTACAATGGCTCATCCATTTTGGAAAAATCTCATCCATTATTGGTCTGTAACAAATGATAAAATATTTTACTTCAAATGTGCACCAATCTAAGAAAAGCATAATTTAATCATTATTTTATGTTATATGCATGCTTAATTTCCTGCCAAAAGTGTATATTGTGATAAATAAAAGATATTTTGTTCACACATTTAATTTCACTTGACTGTGAAAACAGTCATATCTGTTATTCTACTATACACTTGATTCCCAGTAGTATTTTGTGGCATGTCACCATCAACACATAAATTCTTAATTACCCTTCAGGAAGGGAAAATCTTTTGCAGCATTTGGTAACTCTCCATCATTTGGCAATTTCACATTTCAGTAGTCACCATGCCACCATTCAACATATCTGGCATAACTGGCTCCGCTCGTGTCTGCAATGCAAAAATCCTCTTGGATTGAAAAGGCTTTCTATTCAGGGGCCAGATATATCTTTCATCTGGTAGTAAAAGTTTCAAAGAAAGGGAACATTTCTCTTGAATAAAATAAATGAAGTGTTAACAGTAAAAGGAAAGAATGCCATTTGTTCACTGGTAAAGCTTTGTATTTACCCTTTACCTCAGATTTTAGGGAAGCTATTAAACTATAATGATATTGTTTCATAAACAAGAAGAGAATTTCAAAATGGAGCCAACTTTCCAATGTCATTTTGATGTTGTTGATGTTGTTGTTGTTGTTGTTCAGCAGTCACTACAGATAGGCATTATGTGCCCAAATCAAATGATAGTTTGCCAGCGCCCATTAGAAAGTACAAAAAGGATTTCTCTGGATTTCATATGTCACCAGTTTTCACTGCTAACCCCCCTCTTTACAAACTTTACAGAACCATTTATAGCTTTTCATACAAGTTGTATAAATTCTAATGAAACTGCCATTCCAGATTTAACTCCAGAGTGGTAAGTAGAAACTGGCATTTTTTTTAACTGTCTGTAATTCTATCGTTCTTATTCCAATTTACTTTTAAATAATGTCTATAAAAATATGTGCAGTGGATGATAAAAAATCTAAACACCACTGTTAAAATTGCAGGGTTTTTTAATGTAAAAAAGAAAATCTTAACCTTTTCCATTTTTAATCGCAACCAGCAAACTTCAAGTGAAAAAAACAAATAGAAACCTTTTACCGGGGGAAAAATGGAAAAACCTTTCAGTAACCTGGTTGCACAAGTGTGCACACCACTTAACTAACAATGTGTCAAAGCAGCGGTTGTTTTTAATACAAAACTGTTTTTTTGGCTAAAAGTCTACCTACTTTTTTTTTATTTGACAATTTTATTCCACTCTTCCTTGCAAAAATGCTTCAGATAAATAACTACTACTTTTATACAATGACTACCAACTGATCACGACACTCTGCAGTGATGGACCTCATGTTATCAGAAACAGAGCAAGAATATTACATCATTTTGTCCAGTCTTCATTCCTGCAATTTACCTGCATGGTTTGATGGGTGAACTTGTCCCTTTGGGTGGACACGTCATTGCAAATCAATGCAAAGTTCTTCTGCTTGATCACCTAGTCTATAATGAAACAGCACTTTCATCATCAAAATATCAACTGAGGAAATTGTGGAAGAAAAGTGTCCATCATTCCAGGACAGTTCCAGAAACTTGTAGGACTAGGCATTTGTTTTAGGGTTTTTTTTTTGTTTGTTTGTTTGTTTGCACCTTACTGTACAAAGTTACATTATGTTAGTTTTTCTTTTAATTTATACAGTACATCCTCTTTGTAGCATGATAATACCAGAAATAGTTTGTTAAGGGTTGTTTACTAGAGCTAACATGCCATAAAGTGTACCTATATTCATTTTAAAATGAACTGATGTCTTTGAATTTTTATAGCAGGAAAAAACAAATATTAATAAGTAATCACTTAGTACTACATTAAATAATCTAATCTTCCTGCCTACACTCAGTATGTAAGTTAGCATTCATACCAATTGCAGGTTCCAATATAATATATAGATTTTCACTAAAATTAAAAAAGTACAAAACTAAAACAAAACTTAGCAATTTCTCTAGTATCTGCTCATGTAATAGATTTAAATATTTATATACGAGAGAGAGAGAGAGAGAGAGAGAGAGAGAGAGAGAATCTTCTATTTCCTGTGTATTGTATTTCAATGCTTAATATTTGTAAGTCTTGTCAAAATGAAATCAAAAGCATCTGCCTTGTTTCTTTGCCAGTTCCTCAATTTCACCACATCCTCCTTCTCCATAGATATACTCCTTTACCCTCCTCTCTTTCACCACACAGAAACCATATGGAAATAAAACATTTAAATATTGTACCTACAGCATCTCTTGAGGTAACTGTAGGGAAACACCGGCAAATAACGTGCTAGCCGAATGAATTCAATTAAATTGCTGTTGGATGTTAAGCATGGTTCCCATAATTTATAGCCATTAGACAGGAAACATTTTTAGAGAGCATTTGGACTTTTAACATTCCAAGTATGTGACGAAATTAAAATAAATGTTGACATGACAACATAATATCAAGATAAGCACATTCAGCTTGTTACATTCCACTACGTACTGGTTTTAATTCTGATGGTCATTAATTGCAAGCTTACTTTCCATTCAGGAAACTTTTTTTTTTTAAAGAATCTGGTGGAAAGTCTGCACTTATCTTTAATAATAGGACAAAACTATTTTCACAAAATGCATGAGAATAATGGCTATTGCCTCTTTTAATCTTTTTATATTGAGTAAAAATATAGTTAGGAGTAGTACGCATTCCTTCCTATTGGCCACACAGGCACATGTAGACTACATATTAAACATTAAATGAACAAGAAGCCGCAACATTATGTCAGCATGTATATGGATGTCTTTTAACTACCCCAGCCCTGATTAGTCTTTTAGCAAAGCTTGTGTGGTCTCCAGTCTTTCATGTGCACCCTTGTCTGGTTTGTATTACTACAATGAACCTAAATGTCTAAACACACACATGCTGAAGAAAGAAATATTGTTGGGAACTGGATCACAGATTAGTGTTTAACTAAACCTCCCTATCGATATCAAATGGTTTTAGTGGTCTAAGAATCTACTCTTACTTTCAAAAGCTACCAATTCAGAATACAACCCGAATTCCGAAAACATTGGGAGAATCGGAAAATGCTAATTAAAATGAAGAAGTGTGATTTGTAAATGTATTTTGACTTGTATTTAAACAATGAATAAAGACAAGGTATTTGATGTTTTACCTAATCAACTGCATAGTTTTTTTGAAAGTAAACATTTAATTTGAAATTGAAGCAAGCAACACGTTCCAAAAACATTGGGACAGGGCAATTTAGGACTAATAGTGATGTGACAAGTTGAAATATGAAAGTGATGCAATCGTCTAATCATAGTATATAAGGAGCCTCAAAAAAGGCCTAGTCCTTCAAGAGCAAGGCTCGGCAATCTGCCAACAGATGCTTCAGCAAATAATCCAACACTTTGAGAACAACATTCCCCAAGGACAAATCGGTAGGATTTGGGGCATTTCACCTTCTACAGTGCACAATATAATTAAAAGATTCAAGGAATCCGGTCAAATCTCGGTGCATGTATGGCCTCTAAGAGACTGAACACTGGAATCTATTCAATAAGAAGTAGCACCTCACTCTGAAATGCCCTGCAGGCCAAACTGTGCATTTGGTGTCATAAAATTCATAAAAACACTGTGCAACACTGTGATTTCTCATCAGATAAATCACAAACTTCACAACATAGAAAAAGAAATGCAAATAATTTGTCTGCCTTGTGTCAAAGTCACTGAGTCTAAGTATGTTTCCAAGCAAATGTTCGACAAAATTTTACTTCAACTTACAAAAAAGTGTGAAAAATGTGAATCGCTATGTTTTAATTAACTACTGTCATGTTGAATATGCTGAAGAGGAGAAACAAGCTCCAGTCAAACATACCTAAAGGCTAGAGTGCACTCATTATATTACAATTTTTTTTTTTCTGTCATCCTCCAACAAGTGGATGAGATGCTACAGCATTCCCATGTTTTTTCATCCTTGGTTTTTAGCACATTTTTAAACAAACAAATTTGCATAAAAGTAGGTGTGTTGGAACATCACTACCACAATGTATTTATCTTCAGTAACCCATTGATCCTGATCAGGATTGGAGTGGGTCTGGCATATGTCCCAGGAACACTGGGTGGGAGGTAGGAATACATGCTAAATGGGACACCAGTCCATCACAGGGCATCATGCACACTCACATTCACACACTAATTCAAACCTATGGGCAAGCTGGAGTTAATCCTCCTATTACCATATTTTTGGAAAGTCCCTGAAAACAATTTAGTTGCTAAATTTCAGTCTTGTGATGTGCTTCATCACCACCTGACAGGTCATTTTGATGCTTTGCAATGGAGGGCACAATTTACAAGTGGTACAGTGATCTTATGATCTGTTCAGAACAGTTTAGTATGACGCATTATAAATCAGATATCAATACCTTAAAAGGTAGTCTGCAACAGACATTTCATTCTTAAAGCTGCCATGTACTAAAATAAGATATTTATTAGTAACGCTGAACGAGATGCCAACACAGATACAAAACTCTTCCATGAATGGAAGGCAAGAATGTGGTTTTAAAATAAGGACAGCAGCATGCCGAGTTTCCCATGACGGCATTTCTGGATCACATGCTTTTGTCCTCAGTAGAGGTCAAACTAAACATACTATGTTTATTTATTGGTTTTGGTTAGATATGTTTTGGCTACACCATTTTCCACTCTCCACTTTCATACCATCAAGCATCACAGTTAAAGTAAATCATGTTGGGCTTTATGTTTCCCATACTTGTAACTTCCATCACTGGTAATGCTTTAGTTTGTGGCGGAGATTGATTTTAAGCAAATGACTCATTTGTCAGCCATTAGTCATTGACAAACAGCCTAAGCCTTGGAAATTTTTTGTCATTTTGTCAAACTTTTTGCCTTTCGTGTTCATGAAATATATAACACTGTTATATTAAAGTAATAACAAAAAGGTGGAATTGGTTTTATATTGCAACAGCTGATTTTTCAACGCACAGTGCTGCCAGCTCCACCCCTGAGTATCCTTAGTTGCATTTGGTAAGCTTATGGCTCTCACGCCATCTCTTCAGCTTCAGTGAAGTACTCAGACCTCCAAAACCTCAACCATTATAACTGCTCCAAAGAAATCCATTATCTTAAATAAACTACACACCTGTTGCTCTGACCTCTAAAACCTAATAAAAACCTTGAAAAACATGTTTTAACTCAGCTCATGACCCTAAGGTGGATACCACTCAGTTTAGAGCAAACATGTGTGTGAATGATGTAGGCCACATAGATCTGCAACAGATATGACAACATCTGGACTGCCCAGAGACATATGCAGTCATTCTGTTTGCAGATTTCACTTTGCATTTTACACCATCCTAGATCTTCAACAAGCCAAACTTTCCCAGCTGTACATGCAAGATCTCTCTAAACACTTATCAACTAGCTAACAAAAAGGAAATGGCATGTGATACAAGGTTAATGAGTCTGCTTACAGATGGGAGACTTTATTTGTTTAGAGTAGTTGAAGCCCACAAGATGCAGGAACAGCTTTCTCCCTGAACTGCATGGACATGTCAGATAGACTGCTTGCAAAACATACAAATCCCCTCTGAGACTATTGGAACGGTAAGGCCAATTCATTTGTTTTTGTTGTAGACTGAAGACATGTGGGTTTGGGATCAAAAGAAGAATATGAGGAGAGAGTTTAGGATTTAGTTTTTATTTCCTGGTATTTATATATAGATGTGTTAAATGACATAAAACATAGCACATTTCATATAAGACCACCCAATTTGTAGGTGAGCAAAAATATTGGAACGTGTGACTGACAGGTGTTTCTTGTAACCCAAGTGTGTCCTGTTAGATTGATTGTTTAAACAATAAATAACTCTGAACATCTACTCTTGGTTCTAGCCTTCTGTTTCACCTGTAAAGACTGCATTTGTTGCTAGAAAGGATAAACCAACATGAAGATCAGAGAGATGTCTATGGGGGAAATGAAATAATTTTGAAGCTGAGAAAAGAGGGAAAATCTATCAGAGATATTGCACAAACATTGGACATAGCCAATACAACAATTTGGAATGTCCTGATAAAGAAAGAAACTATTGGTGTTCTGAGCAACAGACACTGGGTCGGCCAAGGAAAATGACAACACCTGATGACAGAAATATTGTGAGAGCTGTGAAGATACACCCAAAAACAACAGTCAGTGATATTACCAATAATGTTCACAGTGCAGGGTGAAGGTATCACAATCCACCATTTGAAGAAGACTTTGAGAGCAGAAATATAGAGGCCATGCCACAAGATATAAACCACTCATCAGCAGTAACAATCAGAAAGCCAGATTGTATTTACAAAGAAATACAGAGATGAGCCACAAAAGCGATGGAAAGGTCAAAAGTGAAGATGGAGATGGAAAGATCAAAGTGCGGAGAAAGGAAGGATCTGCTCATGATATAAAACATACAAGCTCATCAGTGAAACATGGTGGCGGTAGTGTCATGGCTTGGGCTTGCATGGCAACTTCTGGAACAGGTTCACTGATCTTTACTGATGTAACACATGATGGTAGCAGCAGAATGAATTCAGACGTGTACAGGAACATCTTGTCTGCCAATTTACAAAGAAATGGTCCAAATTAATCAGACACAAAACAACACAAAAAAACACACTAAACAGGTTTTAGACTCACCAAGTCAATCACCAGACCTAAACCCAATTGAGCATGCATTTCACCTCCTGAAGAGGAGACTGACTGAAGGGAGAAAAACTGTTCAAGTGTTCTACTACTACTACTACTACTACTACTACTATTACTACTACTACTACTACTACTACTAATGATAATAATAATAATAATAATAATAATAATAATAATAATAATAATAATAATAATAATGTTTTTAATCACCTGAAATCACTTAATCCTTCTAAATGCAAGCAGACAAGCAATTAACCTGAAAATGCATGCTGAACCAAGATACCTACTTATACTTAACAGTAACAGTATTGACATTAAATGGTGCATATATTTGGTTCATATTAAATATAGTTTAATAAAACATTTAAATATATGGAGACTTGTCATGACAGTACATAAACGTAAAAAAAATATGTTTATGGTAAATATATAAACAGCTTTAATGGATTGTGCAAGCAGAAAGTATTCCACCGGAGTGACAAAAATATTTATCACAGCCAGTGATAAATGATTCTGAATCTTCAACCAATTGACACATCTGCTCAACTGTCATTTATAATTTGAAGTGTTCAGGATAGATTTTGTCCTTGAAACAATCCAGGCCACTCTGTGGACTCTGACTGCAGCTTGACTGATGATCAGATGGTTTAACACTTGCAAGATGTTTTAATCTGGGCCCATGTTTGCTATAGGGTTTGGTTTCAATTTCAGTTCTCACATCTGTACTTATACACGAGGTTTGCTACTTTTAGCAGTTATAAGTGATAGGGAAATAATTGAAAGTCACATTATTTTCTCATTTTTAAATTAATATTACAAATTTATTGCAGGCAATAAACGATATAATTGTGTAATATATATATATATATATATATATATATATATATATATATATATATATATATATATATATATAACTACTAGTAGTAATATATATATATATATATATATATATATATATATATATATATATATATATATATATATTACTACTAGTAGTACTACTTCTACTACTACTACTACTACTACTACTACTACTAATAATAATAATAATAATAATAATAATAATAATAAAATTAAGCCTCAAAAACACTTGTTTGAAAAAAGAGACTTTTTTCTGAAAATGTATTTTATTTTTCAGAAAATATTTTTTTACTATCTAAATGAACACATGCAATTGAAAAATCATTTATTAGAATTCAAGCTTGCATGAGATCTGGCTGTTGAATTGAATTGAATTAAAATAGTGTCATAGTCATATTTGTTCACCCACAAAGAATCCTTCGGTGGTCACCTGGTCTCCATCAGCCCAATAGTAAAATATAACACTGGCAAACACAGCTAATCTAAGCGATCATACTGAGATATGGCGTTAATGTGGAAAGTCTGGTTCCCACACAAAAGCTGACCTCATTTCAGTGTGTCTAGGATCATTTAGAGGCAACTGTCTGTGTCTCATTTGGAAAAATCATACTCAGACACACTAGGAAGCTTGACTTGTCCTTGATGTCAAGTCGTGCACTGTGTCACCGCATCGCTATGACAACCCACGTTATTTCTACTACAGAGCCAGTTGGCACCATTTCCGACTGCAGTTTTTCAGTGGGGAAAAACAGGGGCACTTTTATACCACACCATATTAAGGCATTGTCCATTCTTCATTACTCCCATTCTACATTTGTTCCTCTAGGAAAACGGAGGAAATGCCTCAGTGCAAGCAACAAAGCCCGTTTTTGAAAGCAGGGCTTGTGAAATTCCAGAAAGAATTCCCTTCCTAATTTACAAGAAACGCATCCTCACATCTGCGTGAGGCATGCCTATACACACAGAAAAGTCTATGATGTCAGACCAACTTATATTCAAGTAATAATGATACCTTGGAGAGAATTGCATAATCCATATAACCAAATGGACAGAAAATTGCTCCACAACCTCATTTACAGCTTTTGTTTTTTAAGTGCATGAGCCCACACTTGTAAAAAGTGCAGATGTTCCTGTGCGCTCTCTCTCTCTTGCTCTCTCGCACGACCCCCCCCCCCCCCCCCCCCAACACACACACACACACACAGAATCCTTGTTCCCAGCATATGTGTGAATTAAGTCATACTTTCGCCTCCTGTTCTATTTGGGTGAAAGTGTTTTTGGGAATCATGATGGACACGTCAAAAGACAAGTCAAGTCTGACTTCTTCAAATTCATTAAATACTTTTTTAATATCACAACTAATATTACTTGAACTCTTGAGAATGTGTTGCTATATTTCAGCACATCTTTGTTATAAAAGCATGTCATGAGAACATCCTCAGTGAATGGTGGTAGAAAATGCTACTATTACAAGCTTTTATATCCTGTCTTGTTATTGTCTGTCCACTTCATAGTTCTGGAGGAATAAAAGCTTCTTGACTTGAAACAGACAAAACATAGTCAACCTCCACACCTGTCGAGCAGAAAAATATGCTTAACCTAAACAGCTGTTGAGAACCCTAGGAAGCCTGGAGGATGAGGCAGTAGTGAGTTGTGTGTTGTTCTCTCTGGTTGTGTCTGGATGTCCCTAATGAGAAGCACACACTTGAATTCAGAGGAGACTATAATTTATCTTCAGAGCCTCAAGGTGGTAAACAAATGCATTTAAATATTCCAGTATGGTTGGCAAGTGTTATTGGTATAAAACAGAGCTGGAGGATTTAGAACATGATCTTGGACCAAATAGTAAAGTGACTGTGTGAGCTCAGCAGCAACTTCTAGGCTTGTGACCAGAAGAATATGAGTTCAAATCTTGCCACTGTTGGAAAACTGAATAAAAGCCTTAATGCTCAACTAATTAGCTGCAATTGTATTCTACCTTACCTGCAAGTCGCTTTTGACAAAGCATCGACCCAAAGCAACTAGCGTAGTTAGTAGTAAAAGTAATAATTATGTACATAATAATTATACACCAATCAGCAATAACATCAAAACCACTGACATGTGAAGTGAATAATATTGATCATCTCATTACAATGGCACCTGTCAAGGGGTGGGATATATTAAGCAGCAAGTGAAAAGTCAGTGTTGGAAGCAGGAAAAATGGGCAAGTGTAAGGATCTGAGCGACTTTGACAAGGGCCAAATTGTGATTGCTAGATGTCTGGGTAAGGCATCTCAAAAATTACAGCCCTTGTGTGGTGTTCCTGGTATACAGTGGTTAGTACCTGCTAAAAGTAATGCGAGAACAACTGGTGAACTGGCGACGGGGTCATAGACGGCCAAGGCTCATCGATGTACGTGGGGAGCAAAGGCTAGCCTGTCTGATCCAATCCCACAGAAGAGCTACTGTAGCACAAATTGCTGAAAAAGTTAATGCTGGCTCTGATAGAACGGTGTGAGAAAATACAGTCAGTTCGCTGCGTATGGAGCTGCGTAGCCGCAGATTGGCCATACTGACCATTCTCTACTGCCAAAAACACCTACTATGGCAGGTGAGTATCCGAACTGGACCATGGAGCAATGAAAGAAGGTGCCCTGGTCTGAATCACTTTTTCTAGCCCAGACTGTAGATTCATACAGACTATTGCTGACAGTTGTGTCAGGTGATTGCACTTTGTGACACACCTCTATATTTCATGTGCACTGGAGCTGATGTATTTAAGCCCCAGTAACTGGCAGTTTCACAATATGTGAAATGCAATAGCAGGTGTAATAAACATGGACGAATTGAAAAATTCCTTTGGTGAAAACATACCAATAAATGTACTAAGCAAACATCAATCAAAAGTAGAAATTGCATGAAAACTGTAGGTTGTATGTGGTTTAAACTAATGAGCTAACACCAGGCATAACTTTTCTGTTTAATATGCTTGCTATTTGGCAGAGACATGATTACAGGCATGAATTTCTTCACTAAAAATGCAATCACAAATTATGTAATAGTTTTATACCTACGATGAGCAGAATTGGATATATATATATATATATATATATATATATATATATATATATATATATATATATATATATATATATATATATATTGGGTTATGTATTGTTAAGGAAACAATAGTAAGTAAAATGCATTTTTAAATTAAATCTTATTTTGCGCGGCTGCCAGGGGCGTAACCTGGCCTGGGCATTCGGGGCCCCAAAGATTTTTTATTTAGCCCCGAATAATTCTCCACTTGGAGCGGATTGTCACTACGGAACTGAACGTCAGTAAAAGAAGACGTCGGTGTTGTAATTTTATATCTTCAGTGAATGGAGGTGAGATCAATCAGACAGGGTTTACAGGAAAATACGTGGAAACACTCATGTCTTATTGGCTGACAGTCTCTCAGTTCTGACAAACTCTAGCTTACAGTTAGTGTGAGAAATAATAGGTATGCGCCGATTTTAATTTTAATTTTTTACATAGTAAAGGGGTTGAAACCGAAACAGTAACATCCTCTCATGCTGAGCATGAAAACTAGGTGTGTAAATATCTGTATGAGTTCCAGTTTACGTGAACATGATATGAGCAGAGCATAAGGACAGATAATGTACTCTGCATGGCACTGTAGCAGCTAAAACCATAGCTTAGTTGTGACTCCCCTTGCTAGCGACACCAAACTTGCCAAGTTAGAAAAGTTTTATATTTTATCGGTCTGGTCGTCCTACAAACAGAGATAACACCTGAAGCAAGTTTTTAATAAACCCATTTTTTTTGTAGTGTATTTATGTATGATTTGTAATCTGATTACTTTTTACATGCAGTAATCAGTAATATAATCAAATTGCAATTTTAAAGTTGTAATTAGTAATCTGTAGTGGATTACTTTTTTGAGTAACTTACCCAACATCAATAATGAGACACTGTGCTATAAGGTTCAACTTTAATGGTTTCATAATAGTAATGCTGAGATACTGATACATAGTATTTTTTTTTTTGGCTTCCTATTCGATATTGTGATCAGCCAATACTGACAGTAATAGACCACCGTGAAAACTGAAGGCTGTACAGTTACTGCAGATCTTGCCTCAGTCTTTGTTTCAGTCAGTTAAGACTTACATCATTATTTAAACACAGAGATGAACAGAGGACCATTCAGAAGTGTGAATTTTGGAAATGCCATGGTCCACCTATGTTACAATGAAACTTTCGGAGCCAGACATTCAAAGTCAATTATGATAGTTGGTTATTTATTTATTTGTTCAAAATCCTTCAGATGTTCAGCCGGATATTTTCATACTTAACACCTCATTTAGTGAAAGACAGATGTGTTAGGTCTGAAATGAATATAAAACAGCATTCCCTGTAATATGGGTAAATGTTTGGTACCACAGTTATTTGCAGCGGCAGTGACCTGAACCTATTTTAGATTGCTGAAATTAATGGTTGCATTGTTTATTAGTTACTAATCTATAATGGCTTGGTTTTTCTGGCTGGCTTCTTTCTTAAATTCCCCCTTGAGTTTCCAAATGAATTAAAGACCGCCTATGGGATATCTGGTCATCTAATCAAGGGTTTGGAACTAAAAGTGTGCAAGTGACATTCAATAAAGTTTGTGTGGTTGCAGTTTTGGTGTTTGTAATTTCTGGAATAGCAGGTTTGATCCATCAAGCAGTTGGTACTAAGGATTGTTCTTTTCAAATGGAAACATCAGTAGCTCTTGTGGGTGCACACAATATTGCATTATGTTTTTAAAAACTTAATTATTTACTGCATTAGTTAATTATTGAGCCATTGAACTACATCATTAATAAATCATAAGTAATGATAACAAAGTAACAACCCGATTTAACACATGTAATGATTATTTGTTTGAATGATTACAAAATACATCAGACTTCTTGTAAATAACTAATTTTATTAATTCCATAAATAACAATTAGTCAACGGAAATAATCTTCCTAAATGTTGATAAATTACTGAATAACTTATTTGGCCTGATTGGTTTATTATTTTTTTTAAAAAATGTAAACAAGTGTTAGTTACTTTGTTGATATTACTTATTTAGTTTTAATGCTGAAGTAAATGGTTGCTTCAAGTTATATAATGTCAATTATTAATGTAAAAGTTTTATCAATAATCATTTTCAAAGAAAGCACCCAGAAGTAAGTCTAAAGCACAGCAACGAAAGATAAGGGAAGACACACAATTTGTTTTATTCTCATAATTCTTGTACAATCTAAAAATGTATGTTAGGTTATATAAAGCAAAATGTAACAAATATAGCATGTTTGACCATATGAGATTTGAGAGCATCATTAAGAGGCTCTTAAAAGAAACTTCAGAACAACTGCTCCCACTTAAATATGTAATTAAATATGTAATTACTCCCCAATAATTATATTCAGGAAAACAGGAAAAAGATAAGGAGCTCATTTAGAACCAAATATGCATAAAAAGGTATGCTATGGTTCTAACCATCTTATATCAATAGCATGAAAACAGTATCAAATGGGTCTGAAACTTAGGAAAGACTGTTCCAAACCACAAGCTGCTAACCAGAAACAAGACTTGGCACCTAGTTTTGCCCTGTTTTTTGTCACTGTTTAAAAGAAAGTATTTCATCATTTGTTGTAACTATGGCTCTAAGCCTGAGTATCTCAAATTGTTCTGTGAAATAGACCATAATTACACTCCACAAGGGATCCTTAAGCATAGTGAAACAATACAGTATGTGCAGTCTTCTACCAAATATCAGTGTCATTTGGTTTCAGCTTTCTAAAAGATGGAGAAATTTAACATGGCCCTTCACACCAGCAAATTTCCCAATATGGGACAGATTTGTGTCTATTAAAGAAAATAATCTTAATATCCTCTGACACCATGATTTACTGTGAATAGAAGGTCATCCACATAATACTTCACGTTTTACTCTTTTTACAGTATAATGTATTCTTATTGCTATTAAATTATTTAGCCATTGTTTCCAATGTCATGTTAATAGAGCATCTCATGGAGTCTTTCAGGAAGCTTTATGTATTGCTAAATGTAGTGCTTATACTTTTGAAAATGATTGCTACATTTGACACTGTAGATCACTGGCTACCAACTCTCTTCCTTGAGATCTACCTTCCTGCAGGTTTCATCAACATAGTTGAAAGCATGAGTATAGCTACACTGGGATTACCATGCTGGCTTTTAATTCCATGCAGTTTCCCCAGAGACTCAACATGGATGTACTGGCTGCCTTCGACGGTTTTGAAAGCCCAGTGAATGGCTTTTTTTTCAGTGCCAGATTTATTTTGGGAGCTTGCTAGACCCCAAGCCCAAGGAGATACAGGGGTTGAGATTCATGTTGTCCCAGTTCACCTGCCCAGCTCGCCAATGGGCAGAGCTTCTTGTTGCCACTGGAACCATGGGCCTAGGAAGCGTGGCTGGGTTCGTATGCCTCATGACAGTGATTTATGGTAAAGCAGCCTTTATTTAATTAAGAATTTTTTGGGGGGTAGAGGTCCAGCCTGATGGCCGAATGAGAAGAGGAAGTCAAAGAGGACTCAAAAAGAAAGTGAAGTCACTTGACAGAGCTGCAGCCTGAGATCAAAGTGGGAGCCTCACTTCCAGAGAACCAGCCTGAGACTAAAGTGGCAGCTTTACCTCCGGAGCTAGAGTCAGAGACCAACGAGGCAGCCTCACCTTCAGCACTCCAGCCTGAGACCAAGGTGGTCTCTCCTGCAGAGTTCCAGACAGAAGCCAATGTGGCAGCCTCACCTCCAGAGCTCCAGCCTGAGACCAATGAGGTGGTCCCCCTGAGGATCTCCAGCCAGAGGCCAACAGGGTGGCCTCCACAGCCCAGCTCCAGCCAAAGGCCGACAGCTTGAGGAGGACTCTGTGCTGGCCACTTGAGCTCTTCCACTCCAACTTTGGCAAACCATGTATACATGGAGCTTGCTTTGTGCACAGAAGCATTGTCATGCTGTAACAGGTTTGGGCCTCTTAGTTCCAGTGAATGGAAATTGCAATGCTACAGCATACAAAGACATCCTATACAATTGTGTGCTTCAAATGTTGTAACAACAGTATGTATGTGCAATATGTACATTACATATGTATGTGGTGGTCAGGTGTCCACAAAATTCTGACCATATAGAGTATTATACAAATTACACTATGTTAGGATACAGATTTGTTGGGGTTTGTTGGTGCAGACATGGGGCCATATTCAGAGTTGCCAGCTTAAGTCCAAAAGTTATGGTAGTATTTATGTGGGGGAAGATAATCATATTCACAGATGGCCTAAGCAACTGCTTAAGCCAATTTTCTGGGCTTCTTGCTGAGATTATGCAAATCACCTGTGTATGTAGTTCATGCTTTCATGGTTGTCAGATTTATCTTGAGCAAAAGCTTCCAAGAAAGTGGTTTTGAGTGATGTCTGCACAACCAGCTTTAAACACAAGCACTTGTGTTTGCAAGATGGTTTGAAAGATAATCTGATTTAGCACTCATTTGCTACACTTACAGCTTACTTAAAAAAATGTCTTTAATATGGTTAATATGTTTCTCTAAAGTTCTGTGCAGAAAAAAAACCTTTTTGTGGCCTTGAAAGGAATGGTATTATTAATTAACAAATAATGTCATATTTATGTATCTAATATTAGCCTCAAATGGTATTTTCTGTAGTTTTCAGTGTATGAAAAATGCTCAAAACATGAAGTTCAGCATGTTATATTTATCATGCCAATGCCAGAATCCATTGAATCCACTGGCCGCTGCAGGCTACAATCCCCAACACCCCTCCACACCGGCACGTTCAATATTACCTGAATACTAACAAGTAACACTTGTTTCCAGTCACGCTCTCAGCCTATGTATACACAGGCTTTCACAACGACTCTTTACGACATAACGCTCAGTGTTCGTTCACCTAAATTACCAAGCCTTAGCTTGTATTTGCTATCCTATCTTTTTTTTTTATCTTGCTTTTGCTTCCTGGTTTTCATATTTTGGATTTTGTCTCAAAATTACTGTTTGCTGATCACTTGTTCCTGATTTTGAGATCTTCATGATTCATTTTTAGTTTTCGATTTGTCTGCTAGTTTTTTAAATAAGATTTGAAACTGCAATTGCATCCGCCTCCAACTCCGTCACATGGCAGTATTGTGGTTACATCGAACTGTCAGACAGTGGCTGAATTTAATACTGCTCCTTGCACAAGCTGATATCATGGCTTATAAACAACCATAACTGAGATCTGTTTCTGTTTTACTCAAACCCTACCTTATGTGTGTAACTCTCAAGTATTTAAGTCCATAGTTATGTCTGAATACCAATTTGCAAAATTTCCATACTTAGCTATGACTACTGCCCATAGCATGGGTATTCCCATAGCATGGAAGGGACTTTAACTGTTAAACAGGCCTTCCAAATATCTCAGCATTCCTGATTCTAATATTTTAATGGTGCTTATGAAAGTCCATTGCCTTGTATCCAATAAAAAAAGATTCTTTGGAATCCAATGTCTGCTCCATATGTTTTGTATTTTCATTCTGCTATTGTTAATGTACTTGCTGTGCTTAATGACTGTAGGGGAGCCCTTGTTTTGATTTGGGCACTGACAATATAGTGATTTGATATGCGCAAGATGGTTCTTGTTGGGCGCATGCTGTGCTGAAAGACCATTTGGATAAACATGATCATGCAAGAGGAATTATTATTACTCCCATAGATGAGTTTCAGAAGCCTATTTGGTGCATATATGGAGAGAAGAGCCACAAAACAGCTAGTGAGCTTAAATTGATTCCAGCTCAGGTTAGATCATATCAGTCTCAAAACAAACACCACATAAGGCTTAATTAAGTGATATACAGTATGTACCTTCCATTTATCTGTGCACTATATATTTTGGCATGAGGTCAAATGAGCATTAATTAAGGTTAAGCCTGCAGATGAGAATAAATTATCGTTACTCTGCTCCAAATGTATATCTGAATCTACTTTTTTTTTTTTCTTGAAAACTATTGATACTTGATGTTGCAGCATTTTGTCTTTGCTGATTTTGGGTAAGAAAGTGTAGTGTGTAGTGTAGTCTATTGTGTAGTGTGGGGTAAGTCCTGGCTGACAATTTTATTTCTAATGAGTTTTACACTGTCAATATAAAACATTTAACTGAATTTGGAGTAAATAATAATAATTCACATCAGCTGTAATGTAAATTGCCAAGACGTGCTATTCTGTTACGTTTTGGTCTGTGTGCAAGTAAAACATTAAACAGATTTGCGTTACCACAATGAATTTTAAAGAAATCTGTTAGCAGTTAATCAACTGATAAAAACCATCTATTTTTTTTAGGTGTAATACAATGGAAAGCTATGTGTCATTTGGAAAAAAAAAAAAAAAAAAAAAAAACACTGGAGTTAACTTCAACAGTATAGGCTAAATCCATAAATGTCTCTCTTTATAGAAAACTTCACCACATTTATTTCTTTGTTAAATAACAACACATTTTTTATCTTTTTTTATTATTGGGCTTAGATTATGTGAATGACCTACAATACAACTCTCTGTGAATCTTACTGTAGAAGCAATAATGTATTCGAATGTGTGAACTGTCTTGCAGCCAGCACTGCTGTTTAATAACAAAAAATTTATCAACCCACCAGATTTGATAATTCAACAATGTTTTGATATAAAAAGAAAAATAGTTTGGCCTAATGATTGATCCTTGAGGTACACCTTTAATAGTGCCTAACTATTAAATATGTATAAAACCATTTCATAACAATCCAAGATTTTAAGTCTACCGGTATATTGGAAACTACAGTGTGCATGCACAAATCAGGATTTAATAAGAGTTATTACTGAGGAGAAGAAACACTATAGAGTATATATACAGTGACACTTTCTCTATTACATTGACAAGAAAGTATCGATAGGAAGCTGGTCTGCTTGAGCCTTTAATCTACTGATCATTAACCCAGAGCCTTAACCCTGCCACCTCCAGAAGGACCTTCTCCTGCCAAAACTCAGGATCGAAGCAGGGACCTTTAGATCTTCAGTCTACTGCTCTTTCAACAGAGATATTTCAGCATAAAGGTAGTGAAGGAACTCTGAACTACAGTTCCCAGCAGCAACTGCATCACAGTCACATGACCACCTGCACCTGAATCACGTTCCTGTTAATTGAGCACTCGTGTATATAGCCAGAGTTTTCACCACACTCTTGGTCTCACATTTGTCTTTCTTTGCCTTCATATATGTTGCTGGGTTTCGTTTGTTGGTTTATGTTTAGTCTTTGCCACAGTGTTTTGTCTCAAAGTCATTGTGTCTTGTATTTTTATTTTGTTCTTTATTAAACTTTTGAAATTCTGCACTTGCATCCATCTCAACCTCCTATCGTGACAGCTAGGCTACTGGTACTTAAAGTTTGCTGGTGAGAAATTTATAGTACAGAATAATTCATCAGTACAGATCATTTCAGTTACTATTAATATCTTGTGCTGGTGAAAAAACTTTGGCTCTCAAAGTATAATATACTTTGTGGGATTTAATGGCATACTCTTTAGTATAGCTACTAAATTACTCGATTTTCTATCAATTTTTATATTTTTATAGTCAGAAGCTCTTTTGTTGTGTTTGTTTTGGTTTGTTTTGGTTTGGTTAATGTGAGCTGTCACACTCAAATCTAAAACGTCCTGTAAATGAACTTGTGTTGAAAATCCTAACTTTTAAATTTCTATTACAGGAACAATGAGCTTGTTTGCTGTAGAGAGCCTGTCAGTGATCCGAAGAATATTTGTACCACACCAATTCCTGTCCTGCACAAAATTGCACAAATAAATTATTTTATTCAAATCCCAAAATGAAATTGTTCTGTAAATCTAGTTTTTCTAGTACAGAACAGTTTTATTGTTTCTTATTATCAGACTTCCTGGATGCTGGCATTTCTGGGTTCTTTCCTATTACTGTCCTAACACTCGATACTTCGTAATTGATAATGTATATTGTTTATGAGCCGCAACATCCAAGAGGAATTCCAAAACTTAGGACAAGCCTATTTATTCCCAATGCTCCATAGCAGTGTCTAGGTCCGATCCTTCCAACCAGCCACTGGGATGATTAGCAGGAGCAACCTTATAGCTACTGTCACTGAAACAGATTAACACACTGGTGAAGAAATGAAGCGGCTCCACAAGGAGTACCTCCTGTTGTGCAAACTGCCATGGCTTTCAAACTCTCCTCTGCTCTTTCCATTAGGTAATGCTTGGCTCTGAAAAGTCCTATGAGTTAATAGTTCTGCTAACAGCCTAGAAAGAATAAAAAATCTTATATTGCACTTTGGTGGGTGTTAGAACCAGTGTTCTATATATACATGTGGAAAATGTTCCTCGTGTGATTTCTTCTGGTTTGTCTCAAGCATTGAACCAGCCTTTTCTATAATTACAAAGTTTAAACACAGTGATCTATAAGAACTGGATGTAAATGTAGTAAAGTATTACATCATTAGAAATATATCAGTAGACTGTTCCTCATGTTTTCTGTTGAAGTGCTTGCTGCTGAAGTCTTGAATCTGATTGGTCAGAAGGTCTTGATTCATTTTTTATAGCAGCAGCTCAGACAAGAGATCTGGCTTCAAGGTTTATATTAATATAAATATAAAACACTCATTCTAATACCTTAGCATTTACACTACTGTCTGTCGTTGTTGATATGGTAAAATCCTGTGTGATGAGACATTTGTTTAGCAGTTTTAGAGTCCCCAGAGTCAGTGATTAGTAATTGAAACTTTCAGACACAGGAAAACTGCATTTGTCTGGCTTTTTAATCTCAGTCTGGCTTTTTAATCACAACTGTTTCTGCTAGAATGGACATTCCACAATATTAAACGCATTTACAAAAAAAAAAAAAAAAAGTATGAGGTGGTGTTCTTTAATTAATCAATGAATAATTGGCTAACTGCTGTGGTATAAGAGGAATAAAACACTTCTGGATGTGCTGTTGTTGGAAAATGATCAACTCTGTGGTGGCGATGATAACCCCAATTTGTGTTCATTGCATCATGTTTATAATTTTCCTATATCAGAACACCCCCATCATGTTTTACTCTTTACATACTATACTATACAACTGTATTTCAGATAATATTGGAGGTGTGAATGTTTGTAATTCTGTGTCTTTTTTTCTCTCTTTGCCAACGTGTTATTACAGTAAATACTCTTTTAGTTGTGTCTATCAGAACTCCCCAGACTGAACACTGACTAGTTAATGCATAACTCACTTGAACACGATTTAAATCACTAACTCTCCACTTTCTCCTGACAGTCCTGATAGTATGGTTTGGATTTTGCCACCATTCTCAGATCATATCCCATCCAAAGCTGCATTCCTCTAAAGGGCTGACCTGGATCACAGAGAGACTTCAAAGGCCAGTCGTCAGTAAAAGCAATGCTCTGTGTTGTACTTCCCTCACACCTTTACTCTGGTCTTTCAATTGAAGCCCAGGCATGCACGAGTGAAATATACCAGAACTGCCCCTTTAGCTCTAAATTACTAAGAGAGTGAGAGAGTTACCCATAGGAATGTGTTTCTATTCTAGAGACGTTCATCCCTTTGAACTAAATCTAAGCCATAGAATTATGTAGCTTCTTTCATTGTAAATCAGTTCAAAATAGATAGTGCCTCTGCTAAAACATTCAGGAGTTTAAATTCTCTCAGTTCAGCGTTTATAAAGACTTTTCATCTTTGACTGTTTATCTTTTTTTTTCTTTGTGCTTTCTTTCCCTTTTCATTCATTACATTTATCTACAGATTAAATCAGCTTTTAATCTGTATGATGTTTTGTTCCATTATACAAATATTTTAAATGCTATTGTACTCCATTATAACTTACTATACATAAAAGTAGGAATATCACTTTTAAGCTAAAATGTGTATAGCAATGTACATATTTTTAGCACAGCTCACTTGAATTCCCCAATCTGATATTCTGTTGGTTAATTTTCTATGATAGCGAGGCTCAAAAGGGGAAAAAGAGAGACTGGTGAAGAAATGTTGGTATAGTAGCTGCTATAATATACAGTAAGTCATTACAGGAACTAGCTTGATTCATGAGTATTCCACAACATTAAATGTAACTGCAAATGGGTTAAAAAAAATAATGATATGCTGTTCTAATAAATAGAAAATAGTTTCTGTGATATAAGAGGAACTGTTAAAGGAAAATAATGACGTTCAGGTACCAATAACTCCGCTTTGTGTTGGTCACACCAACCTGTCATTGGTTATTTCTTATAACAGAATGCCCTGTTGTGTTTTATTCCTTACTGATGTACTAAGGCCACCTAAAACATTACCTTTTACCTTGTGTATTGAATATTAAATAATTTGCTATGGATTTTTTTCACTTAACAAAAGAACAAAGCACAGAAGTACTGAGATTTTTAGCCAAATCAAGAATTCCAGAATCTACTGTATGAATATCTAACCCTACACCTCTCATATTTTACGATGCAATAACACTGGGTTGTCACACATTCAATACTACTAACTTCCTGGTTCTTAAAAAATGCACCAAAAATAATGTAGTAAACATTTTTTTCACTCAAATGAATTTTTCAGAGAGAATTTATCCATTAAAAAAAACGTCTCTTGATCCACTGTTAAATTTCCTTGGGGTTTTTTTGTCATCAATCCTGATTGAAACAAGTGCGACACTGTTTTATATTTTCAGTAGTTTTATTGAAAAATGCCTCCTCTGTTTCAGAAATAAATAAGAAAATAAGGCTATGGAATTCACAATTTGCAGTTACAAACATGAAGCAGCAATACTATATCCATAGTCTTGCACACAAATGCCAACTGCGTTTGATACTGATAACACAACATTGAGAACAACTATATTCTGGTTAAAATAAACAAAACAGAACCAAACAAAAGAAAACAAATAAACGTCCTAAATATACACGACAGACATGCAATTCCACCTTTGGTAAAACACTGGCTGTGAGTTGATATAAAAAATAAAAAAAAACGGATAAATATTTGGTTTAGGATAATGCAATGGAGGCCATGTGTTACTGCGGATGATGATGAAACGAACATTTCTCGGGTGATGAAGGCAGATGACGTGAACGACTGATGTGTGGGTGTGTAGTGTAAACTTGCTATGCTTTATGATCATGTTGGCAGGAAGCTATTTCTCACCAGCAATACGAATACATGATGTGATTTAGCATAATGGAGCAGACAATTTACAAGCGCACGAGGGGAGACGCTAAAGAAAAAAAATGTGCAGAGCCTCTGTCATTTCAAGCTCATAGACCTTCATGATAGCATATGTGAAAGCAATGTTAAATGTAAAACAAAAATAATAATAATAACTTTACATTTATGCAAAGAACATATTTTTTTATGACGTTGTCCATTTGAATTGTCTTCGGGACAGCGATCTCTTGAGGCGCTCGCTGGGTGAGAGCTCAATGTCTTCTTCGGGTATTTGGAATTCGCGGGGCTCGGGCTCGCGAGGAACCGCTTCTGCTTGGAAATATTATTTTGCCCAGTTGAGCAATAAAGTAACAGTACACTTAAAGTCAACAAGAGCATTGTGTTGTAATACCAGAGCTATGACAGTAAGATCAGAGCAGAAATATGGGTTGGAAAATAAAAGACAATTGGGACTGATAGCTAAGACAATAAAGTGGGTTAATTTTGCATTTTCTTCCCATGTTTGATGAGAATGAGACGTAGACGTGGGAGCACTGAGTTCATGGGAATATTAAATATCAAACACATTGCAAGATTCAAGTGTGTGATATGAGTCATTGTAACACAGCAGAGGAGCTGGTTGAGGAATATCAGAGGACAGGAGACTTTCTAAAAACTTTCAGCTACCATGTACAGAAATATCTTTATTTAAAAAAGAAAAAAGAAAAAACCTCCAGGGTCATGTATAAGGCACGTGGTTCAAATTGGCCCTGAGCAAAGTCAAAGGGTATATTACTTATGGCACATCATCTTTAAATAAAATTTTTAAAAAAACAAAACAAAACAAAAAAAACAATAAAAAAGGCAATCGTGTTGGCATTCAGCAAACAGCAGAATACAAGGCACAAGCTGGCTACTGGTGTTAAAACTAATTTTAGTGAATTTGGGTTCATTTACAAGGCACAATTAGTTTATTTACAGATTAAAAAAGGAAAACCAAAGAGTTAGGCTAAACATCAGCTGTCTTGGCTATAAATCCTCTTGGTTAGTAAGTGTTGCTGGTGGTGTTGTTTGTGTGTTTTGGGTCATGCTCCTCCATCTGCCTGTTTGATGTTTGGCTTCAAGATTGTAAACAGGCCACTGCATTGCTGCCATCACCCGTTGCGCTGGCGGTTAAAGTTGCGGCAAACTCTTGTTAGTACAAGTCCGTTATTTAATGTTGTGGCATTGTGTTTGTTTGTGGCTTTATATTGTTTTCTATAGTGTTCATTAATCATTCTCTTGGTGATTATCCTCATAGGACAAAGCTCAATCAGGACTCACTCATGATTTCAGAGTGAAAGGAGCACAGGCGCTTTAGAATGTTTATGAACCTGGAACAGGTCAGAGAGTGTGTTAGGGTTATGAAACTACATCAGCAGGTTTTCACATACCTGATGTTATGTTAAAGAAAAAAAAAATCTATTGATTAAACCTCAGTGCTAATGTAACTGTGAGGTAGCTATGCATGCATTATGGTAATAGCTAGCTATGCATGCACTATGCTAATACATGCATTAGACGTTATTAGTGTTTTGTTTTTTTTTTCAAATGTTACGCGGCAGGTTTCTTTGTGAGAAATTCTACGTACCTCTGTATTGCTGGCCGTTATATGGGATCCCCACACACTGAGAGGAATCGCAGTAGCCTGGAGGGCCTGGTGGTCCTCGAGCCCCTGCAACACCATTACGACCAGGTGGACCACGAGAACCTTGAGAACCGGTGGGGCCTGGAGGTCCTTGTCTAGACTCACCTGGTTGGCCTGATTCAGAATGAAGCAACTTATTTTTAAAAAAAAGTGCTAATGTTTGTGAGTGTGTTTGTTTGTTTTTTATCATTCAATCAGTCAGTGTGCAGCTCAAGAGACAAGCAAAAATAATAAAGATGGTGGGTAGAACATTGATGGAAATTGAGTCGTTGAAGAGTGAATATAATATTGCTTTATGGTGTTGAATGTTTGATTTTTCAACCCACAACACTGCACAGTTTCTGTTGTTCAGTAATTAACAATCTAGCAGTGTTTGTAAGCAATAGGCAAAAAAAAAAAAAAAACTATTTAGTACAATTTTTTTAAAAATAATACAAAGTATACCTACATTTTAACAAACATAACAGTTTAAAATGAGTGAACATTGTTTTGATAAACTAGTAAATGGTATTGAACTACAGAGGTATCCACTGTAGGTTTATTAAATATATGTCCACTTCTAGTTAAATTGTATTACATGACTTGTTTATGTTTAAGACAGTATAAAGAGAATATTCATGTCTGAGAGGGAAAAAGTTATGCTACAAATTGTTGGCATGTTACTATTATATAAGAGTCTAACGCTAGACCTACAGTCTATCTGCAGTAAGCAGTGCTGGACCAAGACCAGGAAGATATTGAAGGACCTCAGCCATCCGAACAACGGACTCTTCTGTCTGTTGCAGTCAGAGAAGTGCTTTCGCTAACGTGGAGAGAATGAGGAGGAGCTTCTTCCCACAAGACATTCAGGTCCTGAACCAGGACAACACCAAGGACTAGCGCTTGGACTCGCCTTCACAGCACCCACACCCCCTACATTCCTTTAATATATCTTGTATTCATGGGAAATTTCATACAACTACCTCAGCTTAATGTTGCACAGCATTATATTGCACAAGACAACAGCACATATCTGTACTTTATCAGACTGTTGCTGCCACCCATCTTTATATCCTCACATTATATTTTTATACTCTTTTTTGTAAATACCTTCCCATTTCCCAACTCTATGTAAATTATATTTTATGTCTCGGACAGTCGTAAAAAGCATTTAACTGCACATCGTACTATGTTTGGTTGTGTGTGACAAATAAAATTTGTATTTGAATTTGATAATAGGAACACGTGGAACAATAATGAGTTTGGGATGAAGAATTATTCTGCTCAGGGTAAGGACAATGAAAACCTTATTGTTGTAAAAGGCCCAGTTAAAACAAGCTAAGTGACACTCACTTCATTCAAATACCATCATAAAATAAATCAAACTGAAATGAGAAAGACTGGTGACAATTGTACTGACAGCTACAGTAATGAAAGGGAATTAATCAGGCAAGTGGTTTTGTGTGCATATGAATATGAAAAGTCTTACCAGGTGGTCCAGGCAGGCCTCGCTGTCCTCGCTCTCCAATCCCCGGACTTCCTCTGTCACCCTTCTCACCAGCTGGACCTGAAATAAAACATATTGAGAAACATTATGAGAACAAAGAGCAACCATGCAAACAATAAATGCATATAGTGCATTGATCCAGAAAATCTGGAAAGACTTCAAAGGGAAGTCTATTAGAAAATGTAGGATAGAGAAGTATCAATATATCCCCAGCCAAGCCAAAAGCTAGGCATGTGTTTTTGTAATGACAGCAGTCACTTGGGTCTCTATATGAGTTGATATTTGGCTCGGATCTTACAAGTTTTCAGAGTGCCTACAAGAGCCCCAAAAGACATGGGCATTGGCTTCAAATTCTTCACAGTAAATGTTTTCATGTTAATAATGCAGCTAGAATGTGGCAGCATATTTATTTCTTATTCTGCATGGGAAATTTAAATAACTATTATTATAAGCCTAGTTCACGCTGCACCAACAGACGCCAACCAATGCCAACAATCACCAACTTTTAAAAGTTTACCATTGGATTTAGAATGCTGGGGAACACAACCATCATGTTCACACTGCTGCAACAAACACCAACAAACTTTTTCATGGACAGTCAGACTGATTTAAAAATGGATGATCCTTTTACCACAATCCAAATTTTACTATTACTTGTGTAATCACATGTCACTCTTTACCTGAAAAGTCAGAGAGTGAAATGAAAGAGGTTGAGGGTGAAGCCTTGGTTGTTGCGACATGAGAGACATGGTGCTTACTTAAATCTATGCAGAGAACTGCAGACTGAGGAAGTGCCGAGCTTTCAAATTTTTGCTCGGTTTGCCCCCAAGCAGTTTCAACAACAAGGAGAAAGACATCTTAATGTGGTAAGCTAAGAACATTATTAGGTCATACATTATGAACAATATTTTGATGCAAATTTTTATGTAAGTTATAAACATTTGTTGTGATTTTGCTTCTTAATTCATGAAACAGAATACCAAAAATGGCATACGGTTAGCGGGCATAGCACACAGGCTTTCATTTCTATGGAGTTTTCAGGGATGTTTGCCTCATCGTCATGGCAACAGTTTGTGCCCAGGTCAGATTACGTCAGAGTTTGTTGGAAAATCATAGCACACTGCTCAGACATTCCATGACCAACAAACGACAGTTGAGCATGTTCAGTGTGAACTAGGCTATAGATGTTAATAGATTACTAGGATTGTTATTTAGAGATAGAAACGGTTTTCAGTCCAAGCGCTGTCTATCAGGGTTCAATGAACTAAATCCGACAGCCAAGAAGGAACTTTGTGATTATTGTTTTTATAATAGCAGGTCTGATAGTAGTTCCAACTGTAATTCAAATGATAGGTTTATATTAACACACTCCTTTTATACTGTATGTTTATATAGTAGCACCTCATTATCTGGGACTTATATAAAATAAACTGATTAAAAAGATGTTGTTGGCAAATTCCTGTGGTATAACAAGAATAAAACACTTCACGATGCTTCATTATTAACTTCATGTTGTAGAAAAATAATCAACATCAGGATGGTAATAGTAGCTCAGCATCACATCATTGTTGGGATTATTGTTGATTATTTCCTATAAGAGCACACCCCCATTGGTTTATTCATTACTTCTATTTCAAGGCACTAAAACATTTTTTTTGACGAAAATCATGGAAAGGAAATCCAGGAAAACTGTCACGGTTATCCAACTGCATTAAATGAGGAATGAAACTTACCTCTTTCTCCCTGCGGTCCGGGCAATCCTGACCTTCCCGGGAAACCATTTTGTCCAATCCGGCCAGGTTCTCCACGAGGCCCTGCAATACCAGGTGGCCCAGGAGGGCCTGCAGGTCCAGGACTGTTACTGCGCATGTCACTGGGGATCTGGTTCAGCATCTCATTGAATCGGCCCATCTGACCTTGAAGTAGAATACTTACATATTAGTACTTACTAGAACACAATGGATTGATTGACATTTGTGCACCAAACGTAATGTAGACTGCTGTAAAGAAAAAAAATTGTGAATTCAAAATAACACTTACTGTTGACTAAATGTTCACAGACTTGTCTGGCAATGGAACGCATCATGCCCTGAGAGGCAAGGTCACCCTAAAAGACATAACACCAGAATTCCTAATTGCATATTCATGCACAAAAAAAGGAAAGGAAAAATCTGAATCCAAACTATGAATAAAAATGAAATCAAAGCCATCACTCACTCTTTCACCCTTGTCTCCCTTCATTCCACTGGGTCCCTGTGAAAATGAAAAACATATTCTACTTTACATACGCCACCACATCTGAACACCCAAATCCTGCTTGCTCTTAAATCTCCTCAGCCACAACATTCACTGCTTTAAACAAACATCCATTAGTTTATCGCTAGCTGGAAAATCTCTCAGACTCTTGATGTCACTGAGTGGGTTTTGAGGAATGCCTGAGGGCTGCTGTCGATCTTTGGGTGAAAGAGGTAAAAGTGAGATGCCGTGTCGTCTTCACACTGTTGTATTTCACACAGCGATCTGACAACGTAATATTAAGTTCTTCTGGAATGTGACTGATTGTATCATTGCTTGTCTAACTGATATAATAGTTTTCAAAGAAATGATTATATCCACCTGTATTATAGCATACCATGTGCTCTCTCTTTTTAAAAAAAGACTGTTTAAGAGTATGGTCTAGTGAGTATTTACTTACAGGAACACCGTTTTCACCAGACTTGCCAGAAATTCCAGTAGGACCTGGCATTCCAGGAGATCCAGGTGCACCCTGCACAAAAATAGCATCAACATCAAAATCAATACATTTTACAAAGACACAAATGGGACTATTTTCAGCATCTATGTAAGTTTCCAATGCTTCGCCTTCACAAGAAAGAAGCAGAATGCCCAGGCAGGAGCATTTTCCAGAAGAGATTTCACTATGAAATCCTTATTATTTGAACACACCATTGGTCCCTGTGGGCCTCTGGGTCCGGCTGGTCCTTCTTTCCCTGGGGGTCCCTGTATAAACACACACACACACACACACACACACACACACACACACACACACACACACACACACAATCAGATCCAGATTTCCACAGAACAGTACAGGAAGATCTACTTTTGGACAGTAATGCACTGCACTCAGATGGTCAGCAGAACTCACCCTCACACCAGCAATTCCCATAGGGCCGACAGGACCAGCTGGTCCAGGTGGACCCTGCGATAGACAGAAACACATTTACACACTTGACACACTCTTAGCAGTGAACACACCTCATCTATCTTTGACTAAGCAACTTAAACCAGTTGCAAAACACACTTTCCAGTATTTTATTTTTTTATGATGTTATTTCTGAATTGGTTTAAATGGCTTCAGCAGTTTACCCCCCCCCAAAAAAAAAAAAAAAAAACATTTCTTCCCTCCTCATCAATCCCCGCTCACCGTTGATGCCTTGGTGTAAGATTTACAGGGAACATAGTATATGCCAGATCCATTTTACTGGCCATTATAAACCTGGCTGCAACCTATTAAACACATGTTGCTATAGCATCTGCATCTAGTATGTTCACCTGCAGAGCACCCATCATGAATTTTTTTTATAGTGTGTTCAATATGCTACAAATTTTTTTTCCTTCAAAATACCCCTCCTTATTCACTTATCTCTTCTCATCATTTTGATCTTTCATATAAGCAACTGCTTAAGTTTGTTTTTCCATCGCAAAAATAATATCAGTTTACAGTAGGTGAAAATATCATAAATGGGTTGAATTTAACTAATTTTTTTTTTTTATTTTCTTGGGATTATTAAGACTATCTAGACATATTCATTTTAAGCTTTAAGCTGTTTTATTCTATTGACAGATAACGTTGCTTATTTTAAGCATTTATTTCTAGAAAGAAACATAAATATCCTGCTAATAGGAATAATCTTAATCATCATGCTTTTCACTAATTTCACTAATTTCAGTTTTTGTATGATTTTGTTTCAAATCGCACCATCCCACTGCTAAGCTCTGACATTCAGCAACATAACCAATGAAGAAACAACAGCTATACCTGCCTGCCATACCTGTTGCTTAGATACAGTTAACTTGCTGTAATCCTTTTGCTAGCTCCATACATGTTCTAAATTTAAAAAAAGCATCCTGGAAAAGCATTCAGGAAAGCTTTAAACCATCAAATGCACTACAACACTTAATATTGTGTTGAGCCAATTTATGTTTTACAGATTAAATCTTTCAGCGTGATCTATGCCTGTGAGTAACTGCTGCCTCCCTACTAGCTGATAGGTTCTGAGCTTTGGAGTCCATATGGAGTCCATCCAGAGTAGTAGCATGAGCTGCGTAATGTTTTTTTTTTTCTCCAAAAATATACTTAGTCAATAGAAATCTTACTTTCTGCCCAGGTAGTCCAGCATCACCGGGATCTCCTTTCGGTCCTGGACGCCCCTATGGAAAAAAAAGAAGCAGAAGATAAAGAGGATTTTATATTAAAACCATATTCATCAAGGTGAGTGGAGGAGGTTATGTACTGTCATTCTACTGGAAATCTGACACATAAATCAAATCGATAGGGCAGGATTTTAGGAAAACTGCTCCTTCATGATGTCTGATTTAAAAAGGGAAGGAAGAGACTCCGTAACTGAGTGGAGGGAAGAAATGATCTGGAGTCAGATTTATGTAGATGCATTAAGAATAAGGTGTTTTAAAGAGTGTCGAGTATTCAGTGTGAGGCCGTCAGACTTGGAGGAATGCATGACGCCGAACCACAGTTAGTGTGCAATTTCCACTCAGGGCAAAATAAATGTTCAGGGTAATCCTTCAGTTCAGGGGCCCTTAGAGATATACAGCTCACTACTGAGAACTGGCTGAGAGCAGATACAATGGACTGGGAAGGAGTCTATGCGGGAAGAAAAAAGCCAAAAGGATAACTTACAGCTTCTCCTGGAATGGAGTGCCCACTGGGGCCCTGCGGTCCTGGAAGACCCATCGGGCCTGGTGGACCCATCTCTCCACGAGGTCCAGCTGGACCCTACAGTATCACACACATGAGAAAAGTCTTAGCCATTCACTGGTTCATATTTGCTCACTTCACTGAATACCATGTCTCAAGATAAAAGTTTATGGACAGGAAGTCCTGAATATGATACTTACAAGAGCGCCATTTTCTCCTTTTTCACCTCGAGGACCTTTGCTCCCAGGTGCTCCCTGGGAAAGTCAAAGAGATATTTCACACACAACACTCCAGTGATCTGCTCACACAGCAGTCAATTATCAAGCCAAAAGGTGCACATGACCTGCCTTTGACCATCCGTGTCGACATGGTTATTAAACACGCCGGTTCTTACAGCAAGTTATAGAATTAATTTACTTCTTCAACAGGGTAGAATTCTTTATGAATGTGTTACATATGATTAGTTTGTCTCAGCTAGTTCATAAAACCAGAAAAATAAAACACATCCCTCTTGGATATACATATGTTAATATGTTGAGCAGCTCTCTAAGAATAGTTTGTCCAATAAAGGAAGTTATCACTTTTCCCCCTTATTCCAAGTAATGTCAACATGTATACTCTCCTTAGTTTTATACTGTAGCTAAGTAAGGAAAGCTCACATCTACCGGTTTAGTGTGATGCAAACTGCATGCTGCAACGCTCTGTATTAAAAAAGAAATATACAAATCAAACTGGTACTATATCATCCAAATCAATTCTTACATCGAATTCAGCTTTCAAACATTGAGTCAGACCTCTTTCCTGAGTCTGATAACTGCATGGAGTGACACCAAACTATGTGCTGAGGAAGTGATTCCAGCATCAAGATGGCCGTTGTTCAATTTTTTTAATAGATAACAGCGTGTCACACAGTGTTCGAAACCACATAATAAAGTCTGATACACAAAACAGTTTGAGGTAAGTATGTAATGATTTAAACATGCATTTTGCACAAAGCAGACTTTGAGACTTTGAGCTTCCTGTGCTTTACCACATTACCACCAAATCTCCAAAACTACAGAAGTAAACTTTGGATACCAAACATGTGTTGGCACTTGGAATACAAGGACATTGTTTAAATTATATTTTAGGCCAAAATTTCTTTTCTTAATGGCTTATGCTGTGCTCATGATGGATAAAATCCTGAATGAGAAACAGCACAATGGCCTAAGGCTAATTCTGAGCTTACTAACAGACAGAATGTGAAATGGATATACTGCACGTAGCTGGACATACTGTCTACTCCAGGTACTCCTTTTCTAAAAAAACATCTTACCACAGGCCCCTGCGGTCCGGGAAGCCCAGAGCTGTCTGACGTGCATGTGCAGGCGTTGGGAAGAGGTGGACACTTGGACTCATCTCTCTAGAACATGAAGATAGAATGAGCGAGATTAGCGGAGATGAATGAGGCCGGTGAGGATTAGAGCAGCAATTGCTCCGCTTCCTCAAGAGTAAATCTTAGTCACAACTCTAGTCCAAAAAAAGGGCAAAATATAGAGGAGAAGAGGGTTCTCAGAGATGAACTCACAGCAAAATTAACACCAAGAATGTGCAGAAGAAGTCATATAGCTACTAATGAAAGCGGTCTCAAAACTGAATGCAGTAGTTGGTTATGTGGAATTGGGGAGAAAAGATTATGTTTAAAAAATGGGAGGAAAACATGATCTTATTCTTTGTTTAAAAAAAAATAGGAGAACTTTCAAGAGGATTTGGTGGAGACATGGGAAAAATCATTTCCAATATTCAACTAAGAAAAATGACGTGTGTGCATTAAAATCCATATTTTCCACCAGAGAAACACTTATTATTGCTGACAGCATCATTTAGAAGCTGGACTCTATTAAAATCTGAGTGCGATGTGAAGAATGACAGCATTTCAGCAGGGTGGCTATGTGATCCATGTGGTGTCGCTCTTTTATGTCGACGAAAGAGATTTTGAGCATTTTCGTCTGTGTGATGAGGAATTAGGGCATGCTAGTACAACAAAAGTATTGGCTGTATTGGCTGAAAGAAAGACGATATAAAGACAGGGCAAACGGCAAATCAATGACATTAAGCTGTTTTGAAGCTGCAGCTGAGCCGCTCTTGTCCTTCAACCGCTAATTATATCCAAAACTCCATAATTTCATGAGCCTTTAAAAGCAGCAATTTGAAATGCTTTTTGTTAAAGCTCAAATGGAAACAGAGCACCGTCTGTTTCTCAGAGATGCTCATCCTACATGATGAGCCTTAATTCTATCTTGCCAAAAATGTTGCTGGTATCAAAGCATTTTCCCCATTTATTTCCACATAAACTCATTGGGGCATGATAACATTTCTGACAGATGTTATGCCAAAGCCTGGGCTATAAATGCAAAGTATGGGAAAATGTTTCGGGGGGGATGGGTAAAATCTTTCAAGTATTAGTGTATTAGTGCAGAAACTAAAAGGAAGACAATAGAAGGAAAGGATGACACAGATGTACAAGCGCAGATGCTTCTGTCTGGCTAATTATGACATGTCTTTATGTTTGTGCACATGGCTGCTATGTTAGCTCTTGGCATTCTGTCGACAAATTAACACACTCGAGTCACACATATTTACACACAACAGAAAGGAATAAGAAACCATCCAGAGAAACATGTATAAAGACTGGCATTGAGTTTGTTTAGGTTACTCTTACCATTGAAGGAAGGTCACAACATCTGTCCCGGCTGGTCCATCCCAGGCTACAGATTATATCGAACATCTGGAGCTGGAACTATGCACCAGAAAAATTAAATCGCATGTTTCTCATCTTTGATCCAAGCTTCACATTTAAAGACTCAAAAAAAACAAAAAAAAAAAAACAAATGAGAATGCAACAACAGATTAAAAACACCAGATAAAGATAAATGACAGACTTTGCAGCTGGGAAATCCATCTGGGGGTTTTGCATTTATCAAATAAAAAAATATACACCAATAAATGAAAGAATGGAACTCCACATGCTCACATGCTAAATTTCAGATAAATTCAAAATGCTTCACTCACTGTCGCAGATTCCCCTTTGGAGCCAATAGATTTGGACATTTTGCCCAGCACTTGATAGCCATCTGCTGATGTATTTCCAGCTTCTTTAATTTCTTTCTCAGCCACCTGCTGGCAGTCCAAGTTCAGTTTGACGCTGCTGGGCGAGACCATGATGTGAAGCTGAAAAAAATTTATAAATGAGGATCATGAGACTGTGGAAAATACTGGCTCATCAATGAGTCACTTGAGGATAGGACCACTGTCTATATTCCCGTGTATCCTGTGTAAACAAGGGCTATTACCTCTTCATGGCCTCTTAGAGATCTCAAACGAACCTTGATAGTTTACCATGTCACACTGACCTAGATTACAAAAGCTTATATGGATATAGAATGCAGATGTGATGATGATGAGCAGAGCTGGAAAAGAAAATTGCCTAAATTGGAAAATATTTCCAGATGCACCAGATGCAAACAAACATCAGACGGAAATTAGCAGATTAGGATTGGTATTTTTTGATCTTTCTCTTGTGTCATTTTTTTTTTTTTTTGGTACTATTATAACTCATAATAAGTGTTGCTGCCTCACAGCTTCAGAGACCCTGATTTGATTCTGATCTCAGGTTACAGTCTGTTTAGGGTTTCATAAGTTTCCCTTATGTCTGTGTGGGTTCCCCATGGTTCCCAGATTTCTTCCCACCTCCCAGATGTTCATAGGAGAACTGACTACACTAAATTGCCTCTAGTTGTGAATGTGAGTGTGGACATTGCTCCTTGATGGACTGGGATTCCATCCAGGGTGTATTCCGAATTTGTACCCAGTGTTCCCAAGATCCCAGGATCTGACCAGGAAAAAAATGGTTACTGAAGCTGAGTAAAAGTCTCGTGTTTGCTTCCCAGTGGGTGGTCTCTCATTACCATATACTAAAATCATTTGAAATCTTACACTGCATGTCGTAGAGCAGTTTTGTTCCACCACTAGTGTTAATATAACACACATGCCATACATATCCCCAGTAACCACAGTTTACAATGATGGAGTTAAGTTAGTGATATTATTAATAATATCTGTCTTTTCTATCTCTCGCGTTCCAAACTTTGCACGCGTCCCACTCAACAGCAACGCTCAAGAGCAGCTGTTCCCCACCGCCTCCTCCCTTTGGGAAAATGGAAGATTCTTAAGATCTTGCCATAATAAGTGGCTTCTGCTCAACATCACTGGAAGTGGAAGTTCTAGGTTGACATGAACACTGTCTGGACGTCACGGTACAGTCATGGCTCTGGATTTCAGACAGTCTACAGACAGGAACATCATGCTGGGAAACTTGGAGCAATCTTCCCCGATCTTCTAGAGCAGGGGGTAAATGAGGTGAAATGAAGCAGCACTAAGAAGATGGAAAAGGAGGGGGGAAGGGCCCTAATGGGACAATGTCTGGGAGTCAGTGTGTCTGGGAGAAACGTTACTCAGCAGACCTTCCTTGTAGAGCTCTGATAGATTTCTACCTCCAGCTCTGACAAGGCATGATGCATTCAACTGCAGTATTATGTCATGAGAGATGTACCTCCAAATTTCTTCAGTAGTCAGGCTGAATAAAAACTTTCCAACAGCATCTTCTGGGGTAATCATGTAGTTTGTTTTAGTCATACTGTATGTTCCAGGGCTGTCAGAATAAATTTCACTGTTCGAATAACTTGTCAAAATATGCATGTATTATCTTTCTAACATGTTATTATTTCCATAGCAACAGCTCATGCACAGGCATTTATATGGAAGATACTCCCCATAAACAGATTTTTTTTTTTTAACCTCATTGATATGGTACATTTTCTGTGAGGAGAAATACTGTATATTTAGCCTTTTTTGGAAGACGTTTCCAGTGTCAGTACTCAGAGGTAAAGCTGAGACTTTATGTTTTCTGACTTGGGAAAATCTTCAGGGCGAAAGGCTTGGCGTTTTCCTGTTTCTTGGTAACATGAGAAGCTGCACTTATTAACTTTAAACATTAACTTTTAACTTTTAAGAGAGAAAATAAGAGATGCTGGTGAGGGAACCATTGTTTAAATAACTTGTTTCACAGATGTTCAACAACATTAACAATATCTATAAACTGATCTGATGATAATAATAATAGTTTTTCTTTTTAAGCATGTTTAAAATTGTTACTGCTGTAACACTTGCTGCAGTACAAGAGACTTTGAGATGTGCTGTTCTTGGAAAATAATCAACTTTGAGGTTCAAGATTTATATACAATTTATAAAATAGACTGAAAACAATTTTTACCTTTTGTGGTTTGGGCAATACAAACACACAGTCTAGCCTTACAGATAATTTGTTCTGTCCTACAATCATAGACTCATAAAACATGTTCAGTTTATATGCATTAGCATATTTAAAGGAGTTGGCCAGGCCTAGAATTCTCTAAGTGATTGTCTCCAGCTATCTCTCCTTTGACTAAACAGTATAGTAAGGTATTATAACGTATAACTATCTAATGACTATTAATTTCAGCTTTTTCCCACATCTGGTTTCTGGATGAGCTCACTGCTCTCATTGTTCTCATCTTAATTAGAAAAATGGCCCAAACTATGATGAAAAACACGAGGGACTGTAATTATTTGTTTCTAATGTGAATATGAGTGAAACATTGATAGTTTTACACATCATTTCAATAAGATGTGTTAATGGGTCATTAATTTGTGCCACATTTATGGCATTCAACCAGTTTTATCGGATGGTCAAAGGACAAACTCCATAAATATTCGTCAGGATGCTGTGCAAAGCTGTTGTTCTAACAACAGTGTCAATAGCTACTCTATAATCTCAATGAAGGAACACTGACCCAGGAACTTAAGTCCAGGAAATGAAGTCCAAGGCTGGTATGTAAAATAAAGCTTCTGTGGATTACTCTTAAAGGTAGTCTTAGAGGTATAAGACCACAAAAGTTTTCTTAGTGAAAAGTAATTCTTAGAGCAGCTCTTAGTGTTGAGTAGGAGTTAATCTGAGGAGTAACATTTATGACAGTTACATTGCCATAAATCAATCGATAAGCAAATTTTAACTTGTGTTTAAATGAAAATAAAAAATATAAATAATAATCAAAAAGTAAACTAGTCATGTTTCATAAGACAAATATATTTCTGTTTAGTCTGTTTAGAAAAAAAATAATAACTTGCATTTAATATGCTACAGTTTCAATTCAAATGGATTTAACGCCACTTCCGACATAGATATCCAGTTACAGCTGCTCCACAATTGTATGTTTTTGAGATTTAGCCTGTTTATGACATTATGACATATAAAACCATGAATCAGTTTTAAACACTATCCTCTGCCAACCCTTGTGGCTCAGAAAACTCATAGTCTGCACCTTACAGCTCATTTATACAGCTACCCCAAGGGAGATTAATAAAACAACCTAGAGTATAAGTACCAATCACCAGTGGAAGAGGATGCACAGACCTCAAGTAGAAAGTCTAAATCATCTGTGTTTATCTAGGAACGCGAGATGATTTAACATTGGCAGTCCAGGGAAAGGTTTCATATGTAACTGTGGAAATCTATTCATTATTCTTAAGCATTTACTATTTTAATAATAATCCCATTGTAGATCTGAAGCATGATATGTAGTTTTCATATATGTAATCTTTCATGGAATAAGTGAAAAGCCTGTGATGCTTGATTTCACTCCCTTTACACAGTGAATGTTTGCTTTTTGGTGGTAGGGAGACGTGATAAGCAGTTTCCTAGGGAGTAGTGAAGACCCTCTACATTCACATACTCACAAGGAGGTAAACTACAAAAAAAAAGCTACTGCAGTGTGAAAATAACTACAGGAATTCCCTCATCGTGTAATTCAACAAAGTAGATGTTGGGACACAGCCAGGCCAGTGAGAGAGAGAGAGAGAGAGAGAGAGAGAGAGAGAGAGAGAGAGAGAGAGAGAGAGAGAGAGAGGCTCTGAAGTGAGAGATGGATAGGGAGGAAGACAGAAATGTAGATAGATAACATTTGTATAAGGTATGTAATTTGTAAAGTGTGTTTAAAAAAAGACCTCAAGAGACCAAGATATTGATGGAGATGGAGAAAGAGACAGAGAGAGCAAGACAGTCTTCTCCCCCTCCTTGGCCTGCCATTTCACTCACGTTCTGATGTAATTGTTTAATGGCTAATCCTGGTGACCCAAAATTTTCCAGCTCCCTCTTCCAGCTAACAACTCCATTATGTTTCAAAAGCTCCAAATAGACTTATAGTGTAGATTCTAGTGAAAATGCAAGAGCTTAGTAGTCCTCACGATCCTTGCATAAAGAAGCAATTGTAAATTATGTGTTGCCACATCCCCCTCCTCACTCAGTCTGTTCAGAACCTGGGCAAATAGGATTAAGCACTTTTTCAGAAAGAGTATTAACTTTTCCTGTGTGTTGGCAAGGAGCAGTTGTGCAAAAAAAAAAGAGAGAGAGAGAGAAATTTCCACAAGGTTCCTTTTACCCCAAATGTAGTTAAGCAGCCAAGACATTTGGTGCCTGTGGGTTGCTTCTTTAGTTTTGTGCTATAGCTACAAATTGTAAATAGCTAACAAGGAATAGAAGGTTGGTTCCCAACAATCTCTGATTAATATGGTTTACAACACAGTGTGAAGCAATGTCCCTGATCCTGACATGCTTCTACTGCTGTAGAACTGCTCTTCTACTGCACTTGATTAGCTTGATGATCCTACAAGTATACCCTAAAGATCTGTACTTCCCAAAATCTCTTCATCCCCAAGACTTACTCTTACTTCTTTTACTAATCTCACCTGGAATACTTTAGATTCGTACTTAAGACCTGCCACTGTAATCATAAAGACTATGATGCTCAGAATGATTACCCTTCCAACACACTCAGTACTTTTTGGCTTTATAGCATACTGTAATGATTTATAATTCCACTATCCATTGTCACCCAGAAGAAGAAAGGTTTTCTTTTGAAACTTGTTCCTCTGGCTTGGTTGGTATGGATTTCAGTAAAGCTGCTTGTTAAAAGTGCTATGCACATAAAATTGAATGCAGTAATTTAGAATAATGTACAAAAACTTTGCCGGGAGGCTGTAGACAGCCAGGATGATTATTTTCTTTTTTTAGCTCAATCTGGCTTCTTGACAAGATATCTCATTGTTAGAATTCATATATGGACATACTGTGTACACCTGAAAGCTGAAACATATGTGAATGATATTATAGTTCTACTTTAAACTCTTCATGCTATTTCACAAGAAAAGACAATATATAGCTTAACAATATCATATAAAGATTTTGACATTTGGGTGAGACTACCTTCCATTACTTAGTCAATCATATCTTGGCTGACCAATTGAATGTGAGGTAAGTGATAGTTTTAATAAACATTTCTAAAACCCACTAAAATTTCAACGTTATGCTACATAAGGTACGTTGCTTGCCATTTTTCCCAGCTGAAATGATAGAATGCACAACATCACACATTGTCCATTAAACATTCCCTGCGATTCGAGTTTTTATGTACTAATCTGTCAATTAAACTGTCACTTCAAATCCCAATTCCTACGACTAGTACTATTAAAAGTAGGATTGACGTTAGCTTTACTGATAAATGGCTACAGTATGAAGTGTTTTCATTTCCCCATTTAGGCGTCACGCACATTTATTTCATAAAATCAAATCTGAATGAAGTTGTCCATAAATATCCCACAGTATAGCAAGCAACCTTATTGAGCGTGACCTGTGAAATAGTGTATGATTCCTTTAAGCTACACATTACATAACCGCTCGAAAGTACCATCTGCTAAAGAACAGAAATTTACAAACCACCTAAATGCATATCACCTGTAATCGTAACATCTGGAATGCCTACTATCCTAGACAGCTGTATATCCTCAGGTCACTAAACACATGTAGGTACAACTGGAAACACTTTTGACTGATGTGCCACACCCTGTATAGATCCACATCCAGAGTTCCATATGGAGCACAAAAGCAGCAGCATTTACCTTGTGGAAGCTTCCATGGAATATTTTCTTCAGTTGTGGACTATCAAACGTGGCCTTCTGAAGCTCTCCTCGTGTGTCCTTGTTATAAAATGATATGGTCTGTTTGGAGGCTGCAAAAAGAGAGAGAAAGAGAACAGGAAATTGTCAGATAGGCCTCCAAGATCTTCTTAGCGTCAGTATCAGAAAGTACAAACATCCTTCACAGCAAACATTCATGAGCAGTACTGAAATGTTGCGTGAAGCTTGCGCCAAATATGACAATTAGTAAATTGTCTGAAGAGTGAAGATTAGAGGGAAGAAGTCGTGCAAGGTCAAGCCTGCATACTGAGAGAGGCATAAGAAAGCAGGCTTGAAGCCTGGAGACCATTAGATACCATTCATGGTGATCTGAGGACAGCCAATTGAAAGAGGGAAGAAAATAATAAAAGCAAGAAAAGTCAGCTGGTGTGCATGTTGTGTCATTAATGAGCTCCAATGTACAAACTTCTCACTTCTTCAGGACTAATGCTGCCTTTGTAAGTATAAGTTTCTGAAAGTTGCATATGAACATCTTTTGTAAAAGTGAGGATTTGAAAACTAATGTTAATATCTGTGTATAAATAGATAGATAGATAGATAGATAGATAGATAGATAGATAGATAGATAGATGCAGCATTACAATGAACAACAAAGTGAACTAAGTAAATAAGAATAAAATAAGACAAAGCCTCAAAACATTTCCTTTTTTTAATGTGAGGGACTAAACTTAGACTTACGGTCAATAGTGATGCCGACCTCAGGCTTGTGACCCTTATCAGACACTTGCCAGATATCGAAAGGCTGATTGGGTGAGTCTGGAAGAAGCCGGAACATCAGAAGTATGGTGTAGGACGGGGGAAGTCCAAAGGGATGGATGTCTCTATTGAACCCAAAACTAGAGTTAGGTTTGTACTACTTACTTTGAAAAAAATATTATCTGCATCTGTTATATCTATATCTATATATATATAAAAGATAACAGATCCAGGAGCCCGTTTTCACATTAGCTAAGAGGTTCTAAGGGGTTCCCAAAGGGAGGTTTAAAGTCAAATCTGGCATGTCAATGTAACTGGATATATTTTGATACTGCAGTGTGTATAGTAAAAAGATCACAGATTTGTGGAAGAGAAATGGATTATAATGTTCTGGGAAGCTTTTTGGGGACCGAACTTGATGCTGAGACTTGAGGAAAATGAAGCCCTTCAAACATTACCACCTGTCAGGATTCACTTTAACAGGGTGTTATAAATCCCTCAAGCCTCCTTAACTAACAGTGAGGTCTAACAATCTAGCTGAGAGCTGCTGGGCAATGCATATCATGTTAAGACTAAAAGAACAAAACTGAAAATGCTCTATGTTTCTTTAATGGTGTAGTTCAGCAACAAGCTGTATTTACCTCAACGACTGCCTTGATGTGAACTCTATTTGTAATGAGGATCATTAGTGCTATTTAGTTAGACTAAGGATACAATAGGGTTCCAAGGTCTGGGTCTGTGATCAAGAACTGTTTATTTCATCTATTATGGGTGGGAAAACAAGCAATTTCTATACAAACCATGAAAACATAAAACTGGGAAAACACAAAAGGCATGTTTACATTATCCACTTTAAAATATTTACATTTAAATGCTTTGATTAAAGCCTTATGCAAATTGCATCATTAATTCAGACAAGAGGGGACCATGGTACTGATAAACCTCTGTGTTAAATTCCATACATCCATCCATCCATTTTCTGTACTGCTTATCCTAACTAACTCATTTGTTATTTTTAATAATATTTTTGAACAATGATCAGCTGAGAATGGAAATTAGGTATTAGTTGTCGGATGCAGTTTTTTCTACGAAGCTCAGATTTTCCAATAAATTTGGAATTATTAAAAATAAAAAATACATTTTCCAAAAGAAATAAAAGAAAATTTGATTACCAGGCTTAAAACCAACAAAGCAGCATAGTATGTGTGTGTGTGTGTATATATATATATATATATATATATATATATATATATATATATATATATATATATATATATATAATGAACTTACACTGAAGGCTGACTGATGAAGGCATCTTTATGGAGTCTGAAGGCTGTATAGCTGTTGAAGGAGCCTGGCTCCATTGATACCCCCTTAACCGAAGCGTACATCTTTTCAGTCAGATTGAACGCCTCAAGCATTTGGAAGCCTGTGAGAATTTGTACAGAAATAAATAATTGAGAAAGATGGAAAAAGAGATCTGCAGAAAATATTTGAAAGAGATGAAACTCTGATTGCTGAAACAAAACTCCAGAAGCAGTATAACCATCCTGTGCACTTCACTCTTACTCTTAACCCTGACAACTCTGTCACTGGGAGATAAACTCATACAAATATACATGTTTAACCAGACCAGCTATTCATAGCTATTGGTGCCTTTATTTTACTGTATTATATTTTATATCATATTTAAAGTAGAAAATTCACAGCTTTATAGTTATTTTATTCATGTTTTTATATTATTTTATCATGTTTTACTATATGTTTTATTATGAATATTTTTTGGATTTTTTTTTTTGTTTAAAGCATTAAACATTCTTTAGAAACACATAAAATGCTTTAATGGTTTTGAATGTCAACATTCATATGTATATAATGCTATAAAATTTATTACTAACTATTTATTTATTACTAGTATTAGTATAATTATTATTATCTGTACCTGGTGATGTGAAGCCATTCACGTAGATCAGCGGACAAGCTGTGAGAGGAATCAGGAAACAAGTTCAATAATGCATAGAGTCTAATGAACACTGGTCACATGATGTTTAAAAAAAAAAAAAAAGGTAAAATACAGACCAAAATAAGTCAACTATCATAGACGATTTCATTTAATAATTTATTTAGTACCAATGTAAACCGTTACCTAGTTGATACTTGTTAAAGGATGTTTTAATGTAAAATTATGACTAACTCCTTAAAATGACTCATAATGTCAAAAACAAAAAAATACTCAAATATTATTTGAGAGTAGAAACGATGAACAGGCATTTTGTACTTGCACTTACAGGAAGATGCAGTCTCACAGATGAAGGTGACCAGATTGTCTTGTATTGTGGAAAAGGCATCAAAGTCATCCACAATGAAAACGTGGCGTTCACTTGGCTTGCTGGCGATGTTCTGTAGCTCAGCGTAGTCCACATCAGCCACTCCAACCACAAACACACTGTAACCTGAATATGAGAACAGACCGAGTGATCATGCCATAGTCAACTGCATTGATTTATGCAGATTTTTTTTTTTTTAATAATCAAAAATGTTTATTTAGAATTTGTTTGCATAAAAATTACAATCCAAATTAATTCCAAAGTTTTGAATGTTGATTACTGTTCCAAAGATATTCCAGAGCTGTTAGAGTTTGTACAGCAAAATAATAATAAAAAAATAAAATAAGGGATCAATTTAAATAAAAAAAATATATATGGATTTCTGTAAAGCTACTTTGTGAACATGTATATTGTTAAAAACACTATACAAGTAAAATTGAATTGAACTGAATAAAAAGTAACCTCCAATTCATTTTTTAATAGCGATGACTGGTGTTTTCTGGTTGATTAAAACAATAGAAGAGTCCTATTACAACAATACGTTGAGACTTTTTTCTGGAGTGAATCTTTGCAATTAAATACAATTGAATTTAAACATTACCCAAAGGATAGATAGGGCCTAAAACACGTCTATGTGTGCAAATTTAGGCATTTAGGTACATTAAACAATAAAAAAGCTTGTAAGGAAATCTATAGTAACATTTTAGCAGTATCTATTGTTGAAATAAAAAATAGTAACACTATTCGGTGATGGCTCAACAGTTAAGGCACTGGGTTACTGAGCAGAAGGTTGGGTGTTCAAGCCCCAGCACCGCCCTTAACCCTCTCTGCTCCAGGGGCACCGTATGATGGCTGCACTCTGACCCCAACTTCCTAACAAGCTGGGATATGCAAAGAAAATAATTTCACTATGCTGTAATGTTTATGTGACAAATAAAGGCTTCTTCACGTGTAGTATCTTGCCATGACCCTGGCTGTAACTGGATAATTTGGGTTGTCAGCGAAATGGCATTGTCTTACCAGCATGTTGCAGCTTGACAGCGTTTTTCTGCACGTCATCCTGAGACCGTCCATCAGTAACAGCCACCAGAACCTTCGGGACATTCCTCCTCATTCCACTGTCTGAAGTGATCACTCTGTCGTACACGTATTTCAGAGCGACGCCTGCATAACAAATACACAGGTGGTCCTTTTGTTCATGTTGCAACTATTTTTTGAAGACTATTAAGTTACTGACTGAATTTTCCTTCTCTGTAAAATAATCCAAAACATTATTTCATCCTCATATCCCATATCTCAATGGTAGAAGCATGCAGTGAAATAATTTCAGCTTGTCATAATATTGTTTTGGTATAATCCAAAATGTCAGCATTTTAGATTACAGAGCACAGTTTCTGGAATACTGTGTATATGCAAATAGTGTGTAATAGTGTAGCTGAGGATCACTGGGAGATACACAGCACCTGTCTTTGTGTTTCCTCCCTTGTAGCTGATGAGCTGCAGGGCTGACAGTGCAGTGCCTTTGTCATTGTAAGTGTTGAGTCTGAACTCAGTCTTGGCATCATCGCTGTACTGAACGAAACCAACCTGTCGTCACAAACACAGGGAGGTGATCGATAAATCAGAATCAGAATGAAAAACTCAGATTTTAAACAACTGTGCACATTACACAGGAATTCAACTAAATTTTCGTGAAGATCTGGCTACATAAAAATCCTTTTGATGTTCGTGATTAGTTAGTGATTAGTTCATGCTTATAAATAAGACAACAATTTGAAGTGCTTATGATTTGTTTCATCTTTCTTAGCTTGGCCCTTTAATCACTGCTTGGCAACTGTTGCTATCTGCTAGTACCATGGTCACATTTTCAGCTTTTTGGCTGGCATACAAGCATTTATCTTGAACATTTTCCGAAAGTGAAGCTTAATACATGCTCAAATATGTGTTTTGTTCTGCAGCCTCTATTGCCCTGAGGTTTATTAGACATTGTGTTCACTCTCATCTGAACTCAGACCCCAAAACAAATGGCCCTATATGTATGAAAATACTAGATTTTGTTCATTAGATTCTAATTTTGGTTCACTTGAAATAGATGCAGTGGATATAATAATGTTATATTAATATTAAGACTGCTTTCACCATGTTAGCTATGCATTAACTTTATCAAACCTTGTCGTTTTGATTTTATGGACTTTCTCCATTTTAAGCAGAAATAGCAATTATTTTTAGTTTTGCTATTATCTGTCTGTTGAAATAATACAACACCATTTAGGCTTCTTTCAAACACGTAGTAAAGTCCTCAGTGGCATTTTCTATAGGTAAACTTTCCTGATCCCCAAAACTATACTATTATGTCATGATATAGGTATTACTATAAGTACTGCACATGAATGTACAAAGTCCAGTAATAGACAACCTAGGCTTCAAATTTAATGCAACTAATCCAGAGCTTCTGGAATAACCATTTGATTTCTGATTCTCTGCTGAAAACTCTTTGTACCGTTTCAGGCGAAACAGTTTCCTGGAAAGTTCATCCATACCTGCATTCCTGTTGGGCCGATGACATCAAAAGCTCCCATGATACTGAAGATAAACTGCCGTACTTTGTGGAAGCTATCTTCGCCGATGCTCCATGAGCCATCGATGAGGAACACAACATCTGCCTTGGCACCTTTGCACACTGAAGCAGAAAAACAAGCCATTCAGATTCAGCGCCACAGTTCATCACTCAAGCTCCTTCATAAAGACCCGCACAAATCTTGTGCTTTCCAATTAGAGTCAGACATTCAGGGGGGGGGAAGTTCTACAAACAAAGTCATTGACACTAGATGTTGCAATTACTCCTTTAATCGATCAAGTTTTTATGTGAAAACAAACAAAAGCAGCAGAACTTTTGATGATCGGAAAGGCTGAGATTTAATAGCTCTTTTTCTCAGAAGAAAACTGAGTATATTTTACAAGATAATGTTTGCCTGATGCACTGCTGCATAGCTCAGAATTGCCCACATACTACACATACACTATTGCGTGCATTCTCAGATGTGTAAAACACTTCCTGGCCTCCATTAACACCTGAACTGAGCAGCATGCATGAAGTGGAAACAGATATGCTTTCCAGCATTGTCCACCATGGCTAAACATGGTCAAACTTAGATTCAGAAAAGAAATTGGATTTGAAAAGACTCCAGTGCTGGAATTCATCCAGTTTCAGTAAAAAGTTCCACTTTTATTGTACCAAGGCTGCTTTGAAACATATTAAATTGATACTGATTACACCTGTCCAAAAGCTTTTAACTAAGTAAGTTTGAATGCTCACAGTTGACACGCTCTCTCAACGCATTCCAAGTCACTCATTGTAATCTTTTCAATGTCAGTCATTGAATAATTGAAAAAGTTGTAACCTTTTATTTATTTGTTGTTTATCAAGATGTTTGCATGACCTAAGAAGTGATTAGATTAAAAAATCTAATCACTTCTTAGGTCATGCAAACATCTTGATAAACCGTCTGGGTTTTTTTTTTTTTTTTTTTTTTTTTAAAACATAATTAATTCCCTGTCCAGTCAAAACAGTCTATTTACAACACTGTATTTGAGGCTGGCCATGCCATCTGGACATAACTTTAGTTATACAACGCCAATTCCAAAAAAGTTGGGGCGCAGTGTAAAATGTCAATAAAAACAGAATTCAATGATTCGCATAAACCCATCTGTTATTCACAATTCTAATTAGAAAACATATCAAATGTTTAAACTGAGTAAATCCACCATGGTTAGAAAAAAATTAAGTAATTTTGAATTTGATGGCCGCAACACGTCTCAAAAAAGTTGGGACGGGGAAATGAAAGGCTGGAAGAGTAAGTGTTACTAAAAAGAAGCCGCTGGAGGAACATTTTGCAACTAATGTGGTTAATTGGCAACAGGTCAGTAACATGATTGGGTATAAAAAGAGTATCTTAGAGAGGCAGAGTCTCTCAGAAGTTAAGATGGGATGGAAACATATGTTACACTAAAACCTGTATATACCTTTCAGCATTGATGATCCCTTTCCAGAGGCATTGCATTCTGTTTTTATTGACATTTTACAAAGCCTCCCAACTTTTTTAGAACTGGGGTTGTATTTCTCCAGCAGAATATCTTAATTTCCAATAGCTCCTGCATCACACTGCATACACGCTACAGAGATATTCAATCCTGACAAATACTCATCTATCTTGGACACAGGACAGTTCATTCTGACCATGTTCCACTCAGACAAATGCCAAATCGACAACTGTCTGCTCAGTCTCAGTGCTCCGGACATGCATGTTTAAAGAGCAGTTTAGCCAAAAAGTACATTTATACAATTTATCACAGTCATTTGATCAGCCAACATATTTAGTTGCTTAAAGCAAATATTATTAAGAAGTAAAGGAAACTCCTAGCCATTGGTTTTAGCATCATACAACATCATATCAGTTTGTTTGTCATTTATGACGTTCCTAATCCATACTAAATCATTCCTCTTGGTTTAATTTGCAACATATTTTTAAAAACATTACAAAACCAATATTTATCTATAACGTGTACAGTTTTCAGTATTGTATATTTTGTATAGGAGAGTGCTGACCTGCCCAGCCAGGGGGAATGGTTGGTGGAGGAGGAGGAGTAGGAGGAAGAGTTGGCACAGGTGTTGGCTTTATCACTGTAAGAAACCAAACCAAATGGATAAGCTTTTTTCTGGATCATAAATTCAGTGCACATGAGTTACTGCTCATATGGAAGCGAAAGACTACGATTCTCACATGTGCGCTCTTTGGTGCTGACTCCAGGTCCTTCCAAATTGGGAGTTTGTACAAACACAGTGGCGCTGTACAGAGAGTCAGGACTCAAGCCGTCGAAGCAGTACTGACTCTGCGCAGCTGTGATGGTGATCTCCTGCTGACCTTTAGCAGATGCTGCAACATTAGACCAGACGAAATAAAATGAGCACAAGCAAGACGACAACTAAATAACAGCTCCCTAACTGGAACACTTCTTACACTGTACCAGGGGTCCGAATATCAAATAACACCATCTATTTTATCAATTATCAAAACAAATACCCTTCTATTACATTCTATTTCCCGAACAGCTTTCTTTTATTGAAAATAAAAAAAATAACACAGCAATGAATAATACATGGATGTGTTACTATTTGAACAAAAAAAAAAAAATTAAAAATAAATAAATAAATAATCATCATCATAATAATAATAATAATAATAATAATAATAATAATAATAATAATAATAATAATAGAATAAGCATTATCTGAATTTATTTATTTATTGTGTAAACAGCATACTCTACTGTATATCTTATATAAGGTTAGATTAAAGCCACCATTGAGCCCTGGAAAGACATTACACCATGACTAACAATTTGAAGAAAGACAGCATTATGTGCAATTTGAAATTGGGAAAAAAGAAATACACATGCTGGCTAATGAAGCCACCCCATATCTGGAAATAAAATGAAGTGGGAAATTTGACTTTTAAGTCGTGTCCTATTTTTTCATTTGCAGTTGTGGCTTGTCCATAGGGGCACTTATAAGTTTAAACATACAGTATATATATCAGCCACTGAACAAATGCTAATCTTCCCCTGTACGTTTTCATTTCTGTTACCTATTTTAAGTGCCAATGAGTTTTTAATTTTTTTTATTGATATTTGAAATATATAAGCCAATGTTCCATTGATTTGCTTGGCCAAATCACTTATAAAATTTGACTTCAATAAAGCTGTGATTAAAGAATTTGTTTAAAAATGAGGCAAATTAATCAGTAAGGTGTCAGTGTTAAGTGTTAGGTGTTCAGTTTGATCAACTAAGCAAAATGTATTGTTTGAATTTTTGTGATGCTATTCATTTGTCCTGTGAGTCCTGGCTTTTAGAAGACTTTTAGACTACATCTTTGTAAATCGGTGTACATATTCTGTTCCAGATTTAAGACGTTTTGTCGACTCTCAACTGCGTAAGTCACTAGATAGTTGCCTATAACATGAGTCAACATTGGATAGCCTCTCAATGTAATTCTGAGTTACTAATGTCATCCTGCCCAACACAATCTATGGTCTATAATTGGCAGCTTGTAAATTGACAATAGAGGTGCGCACATAATATATTTAGAATCAAATCCAAGGATTGATTGACTCAGAGAATTTCACATTACTTGAGTGCATGTCAAGCACATTGTATTTGTAACTATGTTGTACATGTAAACATGCTCAGTTCCATACAAGAATCCCTCAAGGAGTTGTTTTCTCCATGCTTTCACATAATTAGGTTTTGACTAATATATATATATATATATATATATATATATATATATATATATATATATATATATATATATATATATATATATATTAGTATATAGTCTAAATGTTCTATTTGTTCTTCATATGTAATTGAAAATATCTGTTTTTTAGACCCATACTGTGTACTGTCCTGATCCAATCTAAACCCAGCTCTACCTACCTCTTCATATAGATTGTCATTAACCACAGTGTGATCCTTTAATAAAACAGTATGTGATACCTAGGAATCTCTGATGAAACCGCAGACCTTGTGCGTTCCTTATAAATCTAAGATCTTTGTGGTGAATTGTTTGTTTTTTAATCTCTCAGCCATAATGGCATGTTCCTCTTTGTCTGGAGGACATACTACACTTTGGTTCATTGTTTGTCTCAGTACCTTTCTAAATGGACTGCCAGTGTGCATATCCTCCAATATCCTGCTCTTTTTTTTTTTTAACTATACACCCTTAATCTATGCGTGATTAAGAACCAGATGGATTTAAGGAAAGAAACAAAACTTTCTAGCCCATCTGAATCAGTTACAACTTGGTGGTCAAATTTATTCTACATATGTCCTTCTACAGAGAATAAACGAAGAAAAAACTTCGAAGATAAACATTCAGTCCAGGCGACTGACGTGTTGTCATTCCAGGAGACTGATGACACAATACAAGGCAACAGAGACGGGTCACTATGGCAACGATCGGCAAACAACTTTAACTATTTATACAAACAAGGGGGTAAATTAAACCAAATGATCTGGACACGATCGAAATGCACGTCAAAGTGGTTTATGTGACTCACAATCCAGAGGATTCAGCTTGATCCTGTAAGAAGTCGCTCCTCGGTGAGGTGTCCACTTGACGCAGAACTGGTCGTAACCGACGTTGTACGTTTCTAGGTTGGTCACATTGAGGTAGACTGCACAGACAGAGAAAGGAAAATTATCTTCCTTGTAAAACTACCCCTTCTCCTATTCATATTGTCCTGCTTCTTTGGATGAATGCATCTAGTAGTATTGAGTATTTTATTTTCATCCAGTTTATAATGGGCACAAAGAACACCTGTTAAGGGTGTATTTCATAATTTCACAGCCCAATCTAAAATGACCATATCAGGAAATAGTTGCCCTGGGATTACCACTTTATGATAACATTTACTATACTGCACTTCTAAAAACAGACCTTCTGTCCTTTCCTGATTGGCATGAGCACTATGATATGATTTAAATGATACATAACATTCAGATACGTACGTGTTGTTCCTTGTCCCGTGAGCGCTCCGCTCACGCCAGAGTCGTACTGAGCAAACACTTTGACATCATAAGTTGTGCCAGGTAGCAGGTTGTGAAGAGTATATGAGGTAATATCGCCGACAAACACCTCCAGTGTCTCGTCCCTATCTGAGAAGCCCATATGACAAAAAAAGTTATGCATGACATTTACATACACATTTTTCATGCATGTTTTTTTTTTTATCGGCATATATGCATATACATGTATATATACTGTATGTGTTTGTATATAATAACTTGAGGGTTTAAATTATTTTATCAATTAGGTAGGTGTGTTTGTTTTGTTGTATTATTTTCTTTGGTAGTTTTGTTGTCTATATATTATGTTCCACCATCACATTGATATGGACATCTTGACTGCTTAATATGTACTATTTTAGTTGCAAATATAAGGGAATCTCTTTTGTATGTCTTATATATTTATTTATTTGAGTTTGTTTATATGTGTATATATGCAACTCACAATTTGTGCAATGACAATAAAAGCAATCAATTCCATGTTTTCATGCAAGAACACTTAATTGTTAGCATATCTATTTCACAATTCTGACACTTCCTCTGAAAGAGATACATCAGAATAAATGCCTTGCATATATATTTGTTGTCTTGTGGAGGTGTGTATTCCCAGACTACATTAGCTAAGAACAGAAACAGATTGAAATGTACCTGTGGGCTGATAGACGAGTTTATACCCGAGCACCGGGGCTGGAGCAGGGTCCCAGGCCACACGGAAACGGGTGTACCACTCATCTGACACTCGAAGGTTTTGGGGCTCCAGCAGGCCAACTGTTGATCCAAGACACACAGCAGAGAAATACCTCATTGCTGAATCCATTCTGCCAATTATCCAGCGAAAGTACACTAAAGCATGACTCATTTCCACTGAGTAAAAAAATCCTTATTGGCTTGGCATGGAGCTCCTACCGATCAGGCCCACATGATTTTTATACACCATGTTTACGCTGCCTTCATGGAGAATATGCATGTTTAGACTGAGTTTACTGCATTTTATTTTCACTAAGGTAGCTATGAACTGCCAGGCATAACACTATCCCATGCCAAAATTTTCAACAGAAAAATAACTCAGACTGATGTTTACCATTCAAAAAGTATCCTGCGTCCTATCAGTAATCAGTTTCAGACAGGATGTCACATAATTCCCAAACAGAGGAAGTTGTGAACTCAAGCAAGTGTTTTGTTTTGTTTTTCTTAACACTGAATTAAGAATAAATATCTTTTGTACTTAGACATTTTGGGGAAATTGAAAAAAGACAAGCTCCAGGCTTTGTACAAACTAGTATGTTCTTTAAGAATCATCACATAGATGATTTATCATATTAAAGAGTTGAATATAATCTGAATCTTGAATAAGAAATTGTTCAGTATGTCATTTAATGCACACTAATAGTGGCATAAGAACATATCTACACCTTTATAAAAATGTTCAAAAATGCAAGCATCTATAACTACTATGCAAACAGACAATAATGCAGGTCTATATTAATATCCGCATTCTAATACAGTATTGTTTCTATACTATCAGCTTATTGACTCATATGGCAGGCATTACACATCTAAGCCTAATGATAAGCACTGTAAAATGTTATTTAACAAAGCCACACATTAAAACATGTTGTTGTATGTTTTTGTATGTTGTATGTATTTGTTGGACGTTTACTGTATGAAAAACACTCATTTAACATCTATAGAAGAAGTCTCCAGCGTCAGAGCTTTGTAATAGTTTAAGTTTAGGCTGTTCTACCACAGGAAACTCTCCAGGTCCAGGTGCTTTGGGTTTTGCAATTTTTGAGTAACATGACAAGCTGCATTTTTTTTTTTTTTTTTTTTTTTTTTTTTTGCACAATGAACTTTTATTAAGAGAGAGAAAAGAACAGAGCGTACAGTTTTACTTTGTGTCACTTACGTGTCTTTCCATTTCCAACCAGAGACCCTCCTTGTCCATCGGAGTAGATGGCCTGTACCGTGATGTTGTAAGGAGTATCAGGCAGTAGATTTTGGAGGATGGCATTGTTTCTGTTACCAGGAACAGCAGTCTGTGCACAAACATATGGATATCAGATGGGTTTAGGCTTATAAGAAAAAAAGAGTTGCTTAAAGCAAAAAAAAAAAAGTAGGATTCCATTCTGATTTTTAACAAAGTGAGCTGTTGTAGCTTTCCATTAGCAATTGTATGTTGAATATCTTGAAGTGGAGCATGAAAATGACATCATCTTTTGAGCACAAGCCAAACACACATAGTTATAGAGAGATTGGAACACAGATAATCCCCACTTCAGACGAATCACTAAGGCATGCAGTCACCAACACATGGTCCACTCAGAAGCTCAAGGCTTTAGCGAGTAAAGAAAAAAATAATAATTAGAGCATGACACCTGTCCCTGGAGGACTCCTGCCTTAACTATAATAATAATAATAATAATTTCCCTCAACAGTCACTGAAAAGAAAAGATTCATTTCCGCTCCTTTAGCTGCAGTTTCTAACAGGAGCTGAAATGACGTAACACCAGCTGCTCAGGTCAGAGAATAACATCCTTTGCTTTCACTCTTACTCTCTGGCCTTAACACATGATGTCAATTTGGACTTTGTTAGCCTTGTTAATTTACTGCATTAGGAATATTAATGTGCCAATCTGCTAATTGCTAAAGCTGGACAACATGACTGATGTGAACAGATTTTGTACGCTCTGTTGATACATTTCATATGTCACTGTCCTACTGTAACAATAAACATTAATAAGCAGATTTGATTATGAAATGCATTATAAGATATTATGCGTGAAACTTAATAAAACCTTATATTATAACTGTGAATATAAGCACTTAGAATTGAAAACTCACAAACTCAGTATCACATACAGTACAGTACAGTGTAATCTGTCTTTATACGATGTTGCACTATGCATGAACTGTAAACATACACTCTAACAGGTTTACACGATTTATTATTGTATGATATATTCATAGTGTTGGGTCAGTGAGTAAGCTCAGTGATATGAACATTTATACCACAGTGCTGTTGAACTGAATTGTTGAATTGTTGGATCAGTTCTGATAGTTCTGGTCAGAAGGTGTTGATTGATTTTTTATAACAGTAGCTCTGACAATAGTTCCAGCAGCAAAGCCAATCACAGATTTATATTAATGCACTAGTTCTAATAGTTTTTATAGTGAACTTACACATTGTCTGTGAGGAGATGATTATTTAGCAGTTTTGAAAGGAGTCTCTAGTGTCAGCACTTTGTAACAGACAGCTGTAAAGCTGTAACTTTACGTTTGCTGATAGAGGAAAGTGTTTAGGAGGGAGATAGTTGCGATTTCATGGAAACATTAAATTTTAGTATAATTAACTAAAAAAGAGAGGCTGGTGAGGGAACAACTAGAATGTTGTGATGAATACTTACAAAATCAGCATCATGAACATACGGAATGTCTATAAGAATTCATGTGACTTTTGTGCACGTATAATGGTTTATTAAGATATTATGTATAGTATATGCATCCATCCATCCATTTTCTATACCGCTTATCATACAGGGTCACTGGGAACCTGGAGCCTAATGCACTGCAGGGCACAATCACATATACATTCACACACCCATTCATACACTACAGACACTTTGGACATGCCAATCAGCCTACCATACACGTCTTTGGATTGGGGAGGAAACCGGAGTACCCGGAGGAAACCCCCGTAGCACGGGGAGAACATGCAAACTCCACACACACAGGGCAGCAGCGGGAATCGAGCCCCCAAACTTGGAGGTGTGATGTGAACATGCTACTACTAAGCCACGGCGCGCATAGTATATGCAGTCTCTGATATATCTCTGATAGGGAATAATCTATATAAATACTCACAAACTCAGTAATGGGGTCTCCTGTCATTGGCGCATACGTGATTTTGTACTGCATTACAGGGCCTTCAGCATGATCCCAGCCGATACTGAGTGTGCTTGTGGTGGCGTCAAACACACGGAGGTTTCTAGGACCAGCACGTGGCACTGAAATGGACATTGCTCACTGTTAGCATACTTCTCACACTAAAATGCACAAACACACTTCATACACAACAAATGACTGATTCTGTCATGTTTCTGCATCTCATCAGAGTTAGAAACTCCGTTTACATTCTGTGTTGTTAGTACAATCATAAAGTTTAGCTCACATGTTTTTCCGTTTCCTTTGATTGGTGGTCCATTTCCATCAGCATACAGTGCCGAGACACTGACAGAGTACGGTGTGTCAGGGACGAGCTGGTCCAGGAATGCATTGTTGATGTTTCCAGGAACCAAGACCTACACAGAAAAGATTGTCATGTAGATGACATGCAGATGAGCACGCTTAAGTGCATCTTATTTAAAACAGTTCTGTGAAGATCACTAATCTGGCACACACAAATATACATAATGACCTCACCATTAAACCCCTGTTTAGATTAGCGGACCAAAAGGACATCTTCAAATAGATGTGTAATGTAAACAAAAGCTGCCAGGGGTTAAATGTTAAATAGCTTTCTCCTTTACGTAAAATTTTGGATGGCTGCTGTTGGTGAGAGCAGACTTGGGGTTCACCTCCCATTCAAATCTAAACACATCTGCTGCTGGTGTTATACAGCTGTGGGGAATCCCATTCTGTACCTGTCAACAACCAGCAGGATTATCACTCCATCTGTGAGTACCCTTTTTAATCTGTGAATCATTGCATCACTGCGAATCCAGTTGTGCATTAGACCGATGACAACCCTTATTTCAATACAAAGGACAACGAGCACATGGCATGCGGGTCTGAGAATCACTTCTGTATGGTAGGTAGCAAAATCCAAGTGAACGACCATGAACTGCTATTTCGTCCTTTATAAAAGAATAATAAATCTTTACTCAATTTTCTTACACAACTCTGATGAATTCTTGAATCAGATGGGTCAGAAAGTGTTCGTTCAGTTTCTATAACAGCAGCTCTAACAATAGTGCCAACTTTAAAGGCCCATTCACACCAAGAACAATAACTATAAAGATATATATACTGTATATACACAATAACTATGTTAGTGTCCTTTTAAATGTAAATTTTAAAAAACCCTCACAGCATCCTCCTCTGATCAATGCTGTACAGTGGTGTTACAGTAGCAAGTGTATGGGAGTGACACGAGTACAAATTAGATGAACTGCAGAACTTGGCTCAGACAAAGAGAAAATCTCTGAGGTATGAGTCATTTCTTCATTCTTCACTAATATATGACAAAACAATTTGGTTTTTTCTTGACTGAAGCAAGAGAGCCTTCACAGAGGTGAGTCAATCTCATTTGCTATTATTAAAATCAACACCAATTAACACTCAATCTGTTTTAAGCAACGTATTCTTGAACAGAAACGATTAATGTTATGGGAATACCTAATAACAAAATGAAAGCATTCTTGGCAGTAGACTCAGACATTTGGCCCCTACTGTAGGTATGAACTGTAAGTACAAATCTCTAAACATGCACACTCTGGAAAAGTCATGAGACAATGAAAGCAAATGAACTTCCATATGGCCTTTGTTTTAACAAATCCCAGATTTACATCAAAGAATATTCTAATCACAAAACCAACAGCCTCATTATTTCTCACTCGGTGTTTGAGTCTTGCTTACATGTACAGAGTTTATCAATGTCTTGCGCAGATGTGCCTAGTGTATGTTTCTTTTGATGCATTCAGATCTTCTTTTGGCGCTATGTTTATTGCTTAATCCAAAAGTACAGAAGGCATGATTTATGTATGAAACTCCACCTCATAGTCAACTGTGGGAGCTAATAAAACTATGCAACTAAGCAAAGAGAAAGAGAAATGGGTTATACCACTGGCTGGAGTGAACACTTAGAGTTTTCTCCTCTCCCAGCATCAGGTATAAAAGAATTAGACGCTGTGCCTTGACTCACTACTGTCACTGTGTATTGTTTTGTATACCACACCACAATACTGGAGTATTATGTTCCATATATTATGTTATATTATGTTCCATTGTATTTGAGTAGTTGTATGGAACATGGAAGGAAGAGAAACAGAAGAGGATGAGAATGAAACTCACAAACTCAGAAGGTCGGACTCCGGTGAGAGGTGCATACTCAACACGGTACTGCTGCACCTGGCCCGAAGCTGGTTCCCACCGGACGTTGAGGCTGTTGGGGGAGGGATGATAAACCTGGATGTTCCTGGGTGGAGTACGAGGAACTGCGGGGTGGAACAACATAAAAAGCATTATAAACAGCTAGTTTTAGAGGCCACGAAGACAATCAGTCGAAGCTAGGAATTTAAAGGTTAAGCTCTGGAGCAAGAAAAATGGCATCCAGAACTTGCCCAATTTAAACAGGAACTAGAACTACATTACAGCAATAAAGCTAGGAAATAAATGCTGAGCTAAGCAGTAGACACAGGCGCATTGGTTTTTATGGCATGCATGCTGGGAATGCACAAAGCTGTGGGGGGGAGGGGGTGTGTACAGTTGGACTAACCACTGTAGTTGCCTTTAAAACTGAAGCAGATGTGGCTTTTGTGTTCTAGTTCAGCGCCGGACTCCAAGAGTGATTTTGTAATAAACAAATGCTGCTCTATCGTCACTCCCAATTTGAGATACATCCACAAAATCCACAAGAGGCATAAGTTTGTCATGCACTGGGGCATTGAGGACAAGTACAGTACTGTGTGGATTTGATCCAAAGCCACATACAGTATTATGCATTGTAAATTGTGCATGATCACTTCTACTATTCAGATATTAATAGTACAACATGGGAGAACTTGGCAAACATTGACCTACTATATGATACATTAGGGGATCATACACTGTTGTAAATCACTGGTGTGTAAATGTCACTGAGGGACTTGAGAAGACATAACGCATAGTTCCCTACTGCTGTTAATGTTGTATCGAAGGGCGTTGGTGAGAACCAAAGCGTTATACATTCATGCTCCAGTGAAATCTGAGCTCTTCGATCAGCCTTCTCCAGACAGGGGATTTGCTGAGTAAGCTTCACATGCAGAGTGAAAATAAGGCCAATGTGCTAAGCATGATCAGACCAACCAGACTCATGGAAGACAGACAACATAAGCCATCCTAATCTTTCCATAAATGTTTTTCTTTTTCCCTTTGAAAAAAAAAGTGGCTGGTGCAAGGAGGGCATTGCTAATTCCATTTCTTTATTATACTGTACAGCATGGTGTGCAAACAGTGATGACTTCATCCAGCACACTCACGTGTCTTTCCCTTCTCTGACTGGCGAAGGCCCTCTCCCTCAGGATACACTGGAGCCACAGTTACAGTGTAGACTGTATCTGATAGAAGATTCCTCAAAACTGTGTTGGTGGTTCCTCCAGATACTTGCTCCTGTGACAAGAACAAGAAATCTGATGAACATGGATCCTCTCAACCTTACACACTCCCTGAGTAAGAAAAGAGGGTTCTAATGAACAGATATAAGTATGAGAAAGATCTATCTGCAGATTAGTGCATGTATTTGAGTAGGACAGAAAGTAAGAGCTAAAACAAATTTTACTATCCATCAGCTATTAGGGTTGAGCCTTATAGCACAATGTCATTGTATACACTCTGGAACACATACTCACACACATTAAAAGGCAGCAGCATTCATGCTTCCTACTGTAAGAGTTTCAACTCCATAATTATATCATGATTATGAACGCTAAACAGAAAAGCTGTATCTGGAGCCAGCTCTTTCATTCAAAACAAGGAACACAAAACTCCAAATACCTTTGTGTAATTTGTACTTAGATTGGATAGTGTGTGTTTATTCTTACTTCTAGTATCTCCTCCAATGGTATTTTGAAAAAAAATTAAATAAAAATGAATTGTTAAGGAAATAAACAACTTTGTTCACGTTTGTTACAGCTGCTGCTGTACACATGAACTGTATGATTCTACAGTCTGGGCTAGAAATAAATCAGCCACAGCTTCTACACTTCATTACACTTCTTCACTTTTACTAACTTTATAAGTGTGTTTTTCTTACCACTGAGCATTTGTAAACATTAAATAAGACAATATGCATGGCAAAAATCAAAACTTATCTTCACACTGTATAATAATACAGTATGTTGCCATGTCTAAGTTTATTACTTACTAACTGTACAGTACATTATTTTTTATGGCAGCCATTCTGTAGTTTTGTAGTTCAAGTTCTCAGTGGACATTAATTTTCTCACGTTAGTTCACTAAATTATTACTCATAGTGCACCATAAGTGTACAGTGTACAACTTCCATGCAAAAGTACCATAATGCCTAGCAATTATTTCACCTTTTTTTGCAAGATCAGTATATAAAAATTCATCTAAATAAATGTCTCCTTGCTACTAAATCTCAACAGTAGTTAGTCGTAGATTTTTTTTTTAATGCATTTAACACTTTTGTATTTTGTGGAAACGTGACAGTTAATTTGTGAAGTTAACTCAGAGTAAGTTTAATGGTTATCTGTACAGATAACTACACTATTAATCTCTGAATCCCTATTGTCTCAAATATAAGGTAAAGCAAGTTGAGCGAAGAGAAGAAGACAGAGAGCTGTCTACATATCTCACCATATCCTCAGCACCTCCCGTAGCAGGCACATAGAAGAGCCGGTACTGGCGCACGTTTCCTTCGGCGGGCTCCCAGCGCACTCGCAGGGAGCTGGTGGTTGGGTCAGTCACCTGCAGGTTCTTTACTCCACCCAAAGGTTCTTGATAAAAGATGATATTGTATTGTCGTAAGGTTGGTTCAGAATCAAAAATGATATATATGCTTTTAATGTAAAAGTCTGAGTATGATATTCTTTAATGTAGATGCATATGTATTATGAAAGAATTTTTGACTGATACACACTTGTCTTTCCTTTCTCTGACTGTCTCTTCCCCTCCATATCTGAATACACTGGCACCACAGTGAGTGTGTACTCTGTGTTTGGCTGTAGGTTTCTGAGAATTGTGTTGGTCGAAACGCCAGACACCTGAGCCTGATGAAAAAGTTGCAGAATTATTATTATCAAGCAGTCTATTATTGTTTAGCATCATCAGTAATCCCCAAGCTCAGTCTTAGGCTAATGGGCAGGGCCTGCATGGGCCTGGGTCAGGTGTATTAGTAAAATTTAAATATAGGCAGACTGTGACTACATACCATGCTTTCAGTGCCTCCAGCAGTAGGCACGTAAAAGACGTTGTACTGACGTACATCACCATCAGCTGGGTCCCAACGCACCCTTAAAGAGTTGACAGTGGGATCTGTCACCTGAATGTTCTTCACTGCACCCAGAGGCTCTGTACAAAACACAGGACAACATGAGCTAATGTGATGCAAACCAAAACCACCCAAAATTGCCACTGGAAATCACTGATGTAATCCCAGTACAACCTACTTGTTTTTCCATTCTCAGACTGACGTTTGCCCTCTGCATCTTTTTCATATATGGGCAACAACGTGACTTTGTAGACAGTGTTGGGATCTAGGTTACGCAAGACAGTGGTGGTAGCACTACCAGAAACTTGTTCCTGTTTACATGTTGGGGGAAAAAAGAGAAAAGCAATACATTGTATCACATGCATGATCATTAATAAAAATATGTAATAGATTTGTTTTAACAGATAAGGCACATTCATCTTATTTGTACCATTTTCTCCTCTGTTCCTGGCTGTGTTACATAGAAAACCTTGTAGTGGCGAGGATTTCCATCTGCATGGTCCCAGCGTACAGTCAATGTGCTTGCAGTTGGGTCAATTACCTGCAGGTTCCGGACTCCACCCAGTGGTTCTGGTGAAAATAAGCAAAGTTATGTGATTACAAAATACAGCAATAACAATAGCATTCTTTCGTTTATGTGGCACTGGGCACAAGGTGGAAATACACTCTGGAGGGTCACCATGCAAATACACATTCACACCTAGCGGCAGATTACAGTAGCCAATCCAACTACCGGAGAACCGGGAGGATACCCCAAAACATGCAGAACACTAGCAAAGTTTGGCTAAACAGGAGTGCCCATTGCTGCATTTCTGAAATCAAAACCCAGACTCAGAGAGAAAAAAAGGGCAAGGCAATGCTTTCTGGCACAGTTTGTCATGTTATGTATCATATTATTTTTAGAGAAAGTCTGCATGTTACAAATCTCTACACGCCAGCCAACAATTCTCATGAATCTGATTTGTCATAGAAAATGACCTTGTAATTATTTTGTTCCAGTTTTATAGCCCCATAAATGAACTCTTAATGTAACAGAAGCCTTGTGAACTAAAAATGTTTAGTTTTGCGCAGTTCGGTTCCAGCAGTGGAAATTAGTTAATATATCTAATTAGCAAATCTACGACTTACTTGTCTTTCCACTTTCTGACAGGGGTTTCCCTTCCATCTCATGGTAAACAGGTACCAGAGTAACAGTGTACATTGTGTCAGGCTCCAGATTCCTCAGAATGGTGGAAGTGGTGCTCCCTGGGACCTGTTCCTGTTCACACACATGTGACATATAGAAAGCAATGAACAATCAGTGTGACCATTCTTGAATTGATGTGTCGCAGATTTTAAATGACATTTAAGAAAGGACTTATTCTTTAGCATATCTGGGAGTGTATTTTGTTTGTTTGTTTGTTTTGGGGTTTTTTCATCAGGCACTAAGGAGTTCAAAATATAGATGACAATATTTTGGTTGCAGACGAAAATAGCATGTCTCACCACGTCTTGTTCACCACCAGCTTCGGGGACGTAGATGACGATGTATTCTCTGACATTGCCCTCAGCAGGTTCCCAGCGAACATTGAGTGTATTTATGGTTGGATCAGTAACCTGCAGGTTCCTCACAGTACCCAAAGGTTCTGAGAACAATTTAATTGAAGTTTGTAGTGATTATCTTCATCCCCAACAAATGATTGATGTGAAATGTATTTAATACATTATAGACCTTCATTTTTTGGATGTCGCCATTATTACTTACTTGTCCTGCCCTTCTCAGAGAGCTGTGGTCCATCTCCTTCAGCATAAACAGGCACCACGGTGACTGTGTATTGAGTGTTGGGCTTAAGGCTTTTCATCAGAAACGTAGTGGTGCTCTCAGATACTTGTTCCTGTAAAGTGGAACAGGAGACATTCTACTGAGCTGAACTGCCAACGGTGGAAATGGAAAAACCCTACATTTCAACATGTTCTGGTAATAAAGCATTATCTCAATTGGTCTCTTTCTTCCTAGAAATTCTAACCAAAACCTCATGGTATAGGTCTGCCAATTCCAAATAGGTAATGCAAATTCCTGAGAGATCCATTACAAAATGCCAAGTCAATTTAATAATAAATTAAATTTTGTGATAGTATCCTTTTCACACTTGGTTTGCACCAAGCAATCCTGAAAATTGGCATGCCAAATAAGAATGTCATGGATCCATTTGCAAATGGCATGCAAAATGGATTTAATAACAAATTCATTTTTTTTAAATTGCATGCTTTTCACACTTGGTTTGCTCCAAGTGATTCTGAACACTTTCGTGTCAAAGGGGATTTCAAATCTCAAGTTGAGGATTTAAAATCTCTGTGACATTTTCATCTGTCTATGTGAAAATCCCATCTGGAACACAACAAAGACTAGCTTTTTCAGTCATCAAGGCCTACGCCAGGCACTTACTTTACATATCTCACAAAATCTTTGCCTGTCATCATGTGTGATGTCAACATCATGTAGTGATGTGGAAGTTGCAACAAAAAAAAAGTTTTTTTTGTTTTTTTTTGAGAGCAAGAGAGGCAGAATTGTACCACAAGCTCAGGGCCTCCATCTGTGGGCATGTAGATGACTTTGTAGCCTTGAACATTCCCATCGGCAGCATCCCAAGTTGCTGTCAGCGTGGTGAAGGTGGCATCAGAGATACGAAGACCTCTAACACCACTAAGAGGCACTGGAAAGTGAACAAGGAACAATGGCAAAATAAGTCACTTTCAAAAGCTGTTCTACCATAACATACATAAACATCAAGAGAACGGCGGTAACTCAGTGACTTGATACTCACAGGTCTTTCCATTCTCAGACTGGCGGCGACCCTCTGTAGCTGGATATACTGGCAAAACTGACACAGTGTAATCAGTGTCTGGCTGAAGGTTCCTCAGTACAATGTTTGTTGTGCTAGCAGGAACTTGGTCCTGTTCAAAATATGACCAAAAATATGAATTTATACATTTCCATTTGTCGTATTTTACTACAGAAACCTCTCCTTATGCAAGATAGTACCAATAATATGCAAAGGGGAATATAAGGACTACAGTTGATGCTTACAAAGTTTATCACCATGTCTTTTGGAACTACAGCATGCAAACTTGTGCATCAGACCTTGCAAAAACAAGTGCATCAGACCTTGCAAATTAATTAATGGATAGTTCAGAGAAAACTGTCAGACTCTCTCTGGTTGTTTAGGCCAAACATCTGGTATATATTGATGTTGTTGGTTTTTTTTTTTGTAGATGAACCCAAGAGGAACTCTTCAAATAAGGCACAAATATGCATTCCAACAAACAAAACCAAAAGCAGAACGAGTTTCAGCAAGTCCTACCATATCCTCAGTGCCTCCAGCAGCAGGGACATAGAAGATCTTGTACTGGCGTACTGCCCCATCAGCAGGTTCCCACTTGACATTGAGAGAGGTCATGGTTGGGTCAGTGACCCTCAAGTTCTTTACGCCTCCCAGAGCCCCTGCAGGAGAGAACCACATTGATTTTGTTTTACCGTTTTAGTGTTGGATATCTGTCACTTTCTAATACAGTAAGCACAAATGAGAGCTCTGTATTATCAATCAAAAAGACCACAATACAGATAGGTTTTAGACAAAGTAGACTAGCTAATGATTTAACACCAATAACTGTAATACTTACTCGTCTTTCCATTTTCTGACATCCTATTGCCGTCACCCTCGGCATATACTGGGTACACAGTGACGGTGTACAGAGTGTCTGGCTGCAGGCCTCTCAGAATTGTAGTGGTAGTGGTACCCGATACCTGCTCCTGTTCATTTAATGTACAACTAATGTTAGTCAAACTGAGCTTCAAAGCTAAACTGCTTCTTGATTTATGTTGCAAAAATAGACATGGAATGCCTGCTAACAGCAATGGAAAGCTGACAGTCCTACCAATCCTACCATGGTTTCAGCTCCACCAGCTGCAGGAACATATACGACTTTGTACTCCTTTACTTTTCCTTCAGCTGGCTCCCAGCGTACATTCAGAGTGGTCATGGTTGGGTTCAGGACCTGGAGGTTTCGCACCCCACCTAATGGTTCTGGAGGAGAACAAATACTTAAATAATACAGTCTTACTCTGACTGTCAAATGTCCAAAATTACAACCCCATCTGACCTCCTTTAAATGAAAGGATAGCAAGATATCCCCTTAAATCATACAAACACATTGGGTAGGTTCTTGAAGGAAAAAAAAAAACACATACTTGTCTTTCCTTGGCCAGAAATGTCTTTGGGCTCTCCAGTGCGGTAGACTGCCGCTACAGTGATGGAATATGGTGTGTCGGGAGTCAACTTCTGAAGAATAACACTGTTCTTCTTTCCTCCAACCTGGGTCTGTTTGAAATAGATGTCAGCAGTCAGTTAATGTTTGCTTTGGACAAATAATTGGAACTCCCGTTTATTTCTGTTTAGAAACCAAGCCATCAAAGAAACCACTGGCTGAAATGCTGATGAGGTGCCAAACATCATCATAGCATCGCATTGTTATACCCCACAAAATAAACCCCTTCATGAAGTTTGTGAACTAATTCTAGTTTTATAAGCAACACTGCTGTATGAAAGCTTAAGGTTTAAGGTGCTGTCCAACAGTACTAGAAGCCAACATTAACATTTATTGTGTAAATGCTAATCAGACGGGTTGAAATCAAAAGTACAGCACATGCCTTTTTTAAAAATTTCTGGGCTTATATGTTTGGGAACTTTGGACCTCTTGTGCTCAAATGGCCGTAAACTGAAATGGCAGTTTAAGAAACATATACATTAGTATTTGACCATATGTGCTATAACCATAAGGTATTTGGCCCGCCGACAAAAGCATATTCTCATGATTTTCCTTTGCAGTGCTTTGCCAAGCTTTTTGCTAAAGATTTTTGTTCATTTTGAGGAGTTCAGTGGATGTAATAATTGTATCTAAATTAGCATTGACTTAAATGTTCCACTCTTCTTCCCTGATGGCCCCACAGATGCCTTAGCGATGTGTTTTGGGTCATTGTCTTGTTGCATAGCAACACACAGTCCATTGTGTCTGGAGGCAGTGAATCAGTGCATTTAGTTGTATACATGTAATAAAGAAGTTTAAGCCAGTTCAAGCGTTGATTCACATGGCTAGGACTAAAGTTATCAGTAATACTATATTAAAGCTGTTGTACATAATGTAGTGTGCATGTAATTCTCTTTGTCTTCTTCTTTTTGCTCAACTTGCAATTTTTCTTTTCTTCTGTTAATGTCTTTACCCTTCAAAACATGTTCATCTACTATTATATAAAACCTCTACAGGATATATTTTTTAGCTTACTTATATACTTTATTTTTGTTAATATGAAATGTCATTAATTTGCAATATTGTGCTGCAATCCACCAAAAATCAATCCATCCATTTTCCATACCGCTTATCTTACACATGGTTGTAGGGGAGCCTGGAGCCTATCTCAGGAAGCTCTGGGACACAGGGCAGGGGCCAACCCATTGCAGGGCACAATCACACACACATTCACACACCCACTCACTACAGACAATTTGGAAATGTCAATCAACCGACAATGCATGTCTTTGGACTGGGGGCTGAAACCGAGGTACCCAGAGGAAACCCCCGAAGCAGAGGGAGAACATGCAAGCTCCATGCACACATGGAAGCGGCGCAATTTGTAACCCAAAATCCCATAGGTCGAGGCAAACATGCTAACCACTAAGCCACCGTGCCTTCCCTGCCAAAAATCATAAGCCTTGTATTTCAATTTATTTCTAAATTTGTGCAACTGCATAAGTGTAAAGCATATGCAAAATTTCAAAGTCAAGTTGTTAAATGATCTCGATCAGTGAGTAAAGTCTGGTGCTTTAAAGAACATAATCCCTGAGATAGTGACATAATCTAAATGTTAAACTAATGATGTGAGTAAAGACAAATAACCCACAATTATCTTCCTCTCATTGTAAAGTTTACATCATTGGTATTTATTAAATAATGAGTCAGAAACATCCTTCTCCAGCTGTTTTAAGGCCATGGTGGGAAGTGTTTATGTTTTCCAACAACAGGGATTGTCTTGGTATTTATGATCTTGTATAACCCTGTGGTCAGTTTTCCAGGCAAGTCCCTAAGGACTCCCACACTGTCGAGGGTTTGATGCAGCTGTTGTAGCTTCCAACTCTACAGAGTCAGGATTACCTGAGCAAGCATAGAAACCCTGAACACCTGGCTCAGGTGTGGTGGCGCTTACACAGAACAAAAATATAGACCAGCAAACAGCATCAGTATGTGAAAAGAAAGCACACACTGTCCTACACTTAATGTCTTGGAAGGTTACTGGAGAAAAATATTTCCAGGCTCTACCCAACTTTGAAGAACTGCGACAAGAATAGAGTGCATGTATGTGTGTATGCGTTACCCCAGAATTTTACACACTGTTCAAATGTCAGCAAAGGAACATTAGGCAAATTTTCCTAATGTAGTCATCCACTGTATTGTCTTTATTATGTGCCCTCTTTTTCCTGTCAAATTGCATTGGATCCAGTTTTGGTTTGTGTTGTGTGTTTTAATATTTGAAAAACTGTATGAAAAATTTGGGTTAGAACATGACAGAACGCTTGGCAAGAGAGGATTCTATTATCCTAAATATCCAGTGTCTGTTAGCAATTTCATTTCAATTCATGATCAACTACGTTCTTGGGCAGAAATGTCTGTTCATTTTCCAACTTAGAGATTTACACAATGTGGTAAACAAAACAAAACAAACAAACAAACAAACAAACAAAAATACAATTAAGTGCCAAAAGCATTGTTGATGGAATTTTGTACAATTAACAATCCTTTAGATAATTGGCTTAATCACACCGGTGGTTCTCTTTAGAATAAATTGCTCATGGCTCAAGACATTTAACAGAGATGCTGTTGTGTTCCAGAGGTTGTTGAGGGTTATGGAAAAGGGTTTCCAACTTTCCAGGGGGGTTTCCTACTGTAATTGATAACATAAGGCTCAACAAGTCCGTAAAACATATTTCGTGTTAGTAATGTGGAAAGTTCTGCTGGACATATCGAGTCGGATAAATGCAGCCCATTACATTGTGATTATAAAGATCCGCTCTGCAATGAGGGGTGACCGGGTGCAGAAAGACTTACAGACATAGTTTTTCCACCAGCCACCAGTTGATAGTTGATCTTGTAGTTCTGGACGGGGCCAGGAGCGTGGTCCCATTTCACAGTCAGAGTGGTAGTAGTGGCATTAAAAACTTGCAAGTTCTGAGGAGGTCCATTGGGAGCTGGTAGAAGGTGAAGCATAAGTTAACCAAGTCACTTTGTACTATTCTTACAATACTCAGTCCTGGAAGCTGAATGGAGAAGCACATGGTGGTGGTGACAAAGCCACGTTTCACAATGTGGACACAGTGGAGCCGGGCAGGTTATGTTTGCACATGCACATATAATGACACAGAGACTGGCAGCTAATGACATTGGCAATGAATGACGTTGATGACAAGATGATGGGTGACATAATGAATTTGACAAGACTGATGGATGGTTGCTTTTCTGGGGGAAAGTTTGTTGCAATTCACACTTTTTTAGGTTCACTAGTGCACATGCAATTCTTATTCCTTCTAAAATGTGTTTTCATGGGCACTTTCATGACCAGCACTGGTGTTACCATTAGAATTATTATACTGTTAATATTTCTTCTTGTTTAAAAACAACATACCAGGTGTAATGCTCTTTGTCACTAGAAAAAGATGTTGAGAGAACAATACATTATTTCAGTTTGATCCGTGGGGTAGACTTTTTGAAGTTGATGTACTGTTTGTGAGGATGTATTTGCACTTGTGTATCCATTTGTATGTGTGTGTGTGTCTTACATGTACGTTGGCTGCCAATCAGATCTTCGCTCTCAGATTCATCAGGGTAAATGGCTGTGACAGTCACATCATACAGAGTGTCTGGGTCCAGGTCTGGGAGAACATAAGACGTCTCCTCACTCCCCAGGATAGTCTTGAGAGAGACACACAAATCTTAGTTTTAGAAACACAGCGTACCAGGCAATTGTTATCACAAGCTCCTATTTTAATCTGCATCATACTCCTGCTGTCCTGAGAACTACAATTCCTTCTCTTTCTTTAATGATTTGTTGGTGACTACGACCAACTTGTCTCTTTTACCTACAGTATTCTGGTTTATTCTCCTTAGCTGGATCTCAGGGAGATTTCTTACCCCCTTGGTTTGGTCATTGTGGATTAAGGCACTAAGATGCTTTTAGACAAAATCTATAACAGAATACTTTTCTGTTAAATTCTACTCTATTCCACAAACTTAACCTTGTTTTTAAATGATCTTTGGAGCAATTTGGATCAACTTACTTGTTGAACGTCTGTCTCCCCTTTCTTAACCCATCCAATGCGGTAGAGGGAGACATCGGGGGCTCCATGCTCCCATGTGGCTCTAAATGAGGTCTGTGTCACCTCAGAGAACCTCAAGTTCTTGGGGGCTGGCACAACATCTGTATGTGGGGACAGAGAAAAAGGTGACCCAATTACTAGACTATTAGTCATCATTTAAGCTCTACAGTTAAAGGCTTCGTGTGACAGCAAAATAACAGCCTAGTAACTCAGCTGGAATTTGCAAATAAACATTGTCCTATGCAATGACTCATAGATAAAAAAAAAATAACTATATACACACAATGCATGGAGTGGTGAAATGCAGGAGAAACATTCCAATGACAGCATGGATAGATTCAGTAGAGCTATTGAAATGTCTCTCAGCCATTTTTTCAGCAACCAAGAGCTAATCTGTGAGCTGATAATCTGGTAGATATCTTTCACTGCCCCCAAAGAAGGAATCAAAATAAAATCTCACCCGTGATTGCGCTGCCAGGCATTTTGATTCCTGTTCCCACATCATATACAGGAGTGACAGTAACATCATACTCAGTTTGAGAACGTAGGTTATTGAGATCCAAGCTAATGATATCACCACCAACTTCAACCTATCAATTAAACATCAAGGTGGGAAAACGGAAATGTCAGTAAGACCATAGAAAATGTCCAAAGTTATTTAATTAACTTTCAACCAGTCGCCTCAGCCCAGCTTTCTGATTTAACCTCACAGATGAAGAGTTAAAGCTGTATGATGGATGTTCTTCCTGCACATCTTTTGAAAGAGGTTTTTGAAACTGTCAGTCCAATTGTGACAACCATTATTAATAGCACTTTAGCTACTGGAGTTGTACCAGCCAGCCTCAAATATACAATTGTGCAGCCTTTGCTTAAAAAACCTTATCTTGATCCAACTTTACGCAACAACTAAACGCCTATTTCCAAATAGCATGTTATCTTGAAGTTACTGGAAAAAGTTGTTTATGTACAGTTATATTCTCATTTGAATTTTTTGAATATTTTAGACAAGTTCCAGTCAGGTTTTAGATCTTTACACAGCACTGAATCTGCCCTTTTAAAGGTTACTAATGATATTTTAATGTCACTTGACTTTGGCACTTGTTTTATTGATATGTGGTTGGTATCAAGGGTCTGGCTTTGCAGTGGTTGTGTCTTATCTGAAAGATAGGATTTCACAGTGAACATAGGGAATTTCTCTTCATTGGCCCCCTTATTGTGTGGTGTTCCTTAGGGCTCTATATTGGGTCCACTGTCATTTTCCCTTTATATGCTTCCGCTGGGTTCTATTTTTCAGAAATATGAATATTTCCTTACACTGCTATGCTGATGATACCTAATTGTATTTGCCAGTTAGGGCAAATGACATTGGTCCATCTGCAGTTAAATGAAAGCAAAAACTGAAGTCATTAGTTTGGGGTCCCCTACTGTTTCTTCTGCTTTTGAGGCTCAGTTAGGTTCTCTCTCTGTTATTTTTGACTCAAACTTGTACTTTGATGCTGTTGTTAAGGGAAGCCTCTCTCATTTAAGATCTATTGCAAAGTTAAAACAGTTTCTCTCTAGAAAAGACCTAGAAACCGTGATTCATGCTCTTGTTACATCACAATTGGACTACTGTAATTCTTTATATGTTGGCCTACCTCAATCTGTCTTATCTTGTCTGCAGCTTGTGCAAAATGCAGCACCTAGATTTTTAACAGGGACCAAAAAGAGGGATCATATTTCCCCTATTCTAGCATCTCTTCACTGGTTTCCTGTCAAGTTTAGAATTTATTTTTAAATTCTCATTTATGTATACAAAGCTCTTTCTGGTTCTGCTCCACAGTACATAATTGACCTTCTTCACCTTTACTCTCCCACTACAGCATTGAGATCATGTAATCAAACTTCTTTTATCTGTCTCCCGTTGTCACACTAAGACAAATGGTGATCGAGCCATTTCTGTGGTTGGTCCCAAACTTTGGAACTTTGCTCTCCCTTTTCACGTGAGGTCCACTCCATCTTTAGCTTTAAATCTTCTCTTAAAACTTATTTTTATTATTTTTGTTATAATGTTATTTAATGTGATGAATTTTAATGTTTTGTACAGCACTTTGGATCAACTGCTGTTGTCTTTAAATGTGTATTACAAATAAATTTGACTTGACTTAACTCACGCTGAAAAAAACCTGACAGGACCACATGAATTCTTACTATGGAGGTTCAGGCGGATGAACTTTATCTACTTTATCAAATATTCCAGGCACACTCCTGTATTCCTGATAATGAACTTTTTTTTTTCTGAATACAGTAGTACTTGGACAGTCCTGCACCATACAAACACTGTACTAGCTCAGGCATTAGTACACCTTAATAATCAATGAATGTTTATATAATGATCCTAACAGCAAAGTAGGTTCTTCTCCAGGTCTAACTTGAGCTCACAACCTCATATACGTAAGTACCAACCAGCTGGGCTATTGAAGACGGTTGAAGACTGGCCCCAATTGTCCAATTGTAACACCACTTTGAGTGACCACAGTTGTAGAATTCAAATTTTCAAACACGAATGGAGGGACTTGCGAGTTCCCCTTGGTTTGGATTCATGATTAGTTCACACAGTTAAAATGTTAGCATAGATAAATTGTTCTGCTTGGGTGTTGTTGGCCATTTTTAAATCCTGTAAATTTAGAACAAATGATTTATGTAAGTCATCAGCAATGCTATCTCTTTTGTCCACTAATCCACCTCCAGAAATCTGGGATCCTTCCACACTGCTGATGTACAGCCAGTCTACTCCATCACTTAACATTCTCTAAATAGTTTGGCTAGAGAGATAAAGCCTTTTCCAACCATCAAATAATATGTAATGGTGTCATACTTAATCAGACTCAGTTTCAGACATGTTCCTTTTCAAATAGCTGTAGGGTTTGCCATTTATATAAGAAGTACCATCTGATTGTTATATGACTGTTTTCCTAGTTCATGTGAGAATGTATGGAATATATAGTACCTCAAATGGTTCTCCACCTTCATGCTTGTAGGTGATGATGTACTTTATGACCGTCCCTGGAGCTGGATCCCAATTCAGACGCATGGAACTGTGGGTCACGTCAGTGATTTTCAGGTTGCCAGAAGGAGGGAGGGGTACTGAGAGAGACAGACAAAATGATGAAATGGATCAACAGAAGAAAAAACACTAAACTGGTTTGGATATGAATGTAAGTTAACTTACAAGTAACTCCCTGGTCATTGAGGGGGGCGCTGGCGGCGTCCCCATGTAGGGCAAACAGGAATAAAGCATAGGCCGTATTAGGAAGCAGCTCCAGCAGCTGGACATCGTTCTCATTTTCCCTAAATCGCATCTGCAAGTGGGAGGGAGATCAAGAGACCGGATGTTAGAGAGAAGGCAGCATAGCCAGACAGTACTTGTCGCATTTTTTGAATGCCTCATTCAAAACCAAAGCTGGTTGTTCCCTAATGGTTCTTCCTACTTTGGGGGGTTATTTCTGGCAGCCCTACACCGCCCCTGTAGTAACAGATAGTAAAAAATACACAACATCTGCTCAAATCCTGTTTGCTTCATATCAGTGTGATGACTTCAGGGGAGAAACAGCTATCACATACCCAACATGATCTAATCTTTGCCATTACCTTCTTGGGTCCCAGAAGTCTGACTTAAGTATGCACTTGCCTAAACAGCACAGTAAAAACGTTGCTTTCTTGCATTTTGCCATCTGGAAGTGAGGAACTACTTGCAGGGACCTTGCCAACATGCTTCATAAAGTGGTTATGGAAAGGCTGAGTAAGCATTTGCATTTGGTCCAGCTCTCACCTCTTTCTCCACAGTGGGCACAGTTGCATTAATGGCACTGTACTTGAGCATGTAGCCGCTAGCGCCTCCTACTAGCTCCCATCTCACTCGCATACTGGTCATACCTTCGTCATATACCGTCATGCTCTTCACGGCAGACAGGGGCACTGCAGAAGCAAAGTGAAGTCCAGGTGTTACAGCCACAGGGGAAAGTCTGTTCAATGTATTGTATCATAGCTGAGTATTTAAGAAAGTATTTGCTTGAGGTTTGCAGTAGGTGTTGGATAAGTAGATGATCTTTGAATGGTGTTTGCAACAGGTTGCAACCGTTTCAGGCTTCAAGATGGCAACTACAATTGTTTTCTTATCTCCAATGACCTTTAGTCCATTTTTATAGACACAAGTGTGTCATCAAGTGTCAGTCTGTTTAATATTACTTTAAGAAACTTGACACAGTTTGATATTTAGGGTAGAGACTTGTGTTTCATTTTATTTGGATTATTCCTGTAGCAAACATGATTAAAACAAACTTAAACATCTTGGTTTATTTACTGAGAAATAAGAAGTTATTGACACAAACATATGGTCAATAAAAGTCTGAAATGAAGGGAGTGATCTTAGGATTTATTTAATGTAAAATAAAGTAGGATCAGGACAATTAAAACAAATAGCAGAGAGGAGGCAAACATTTACACAACTTACGGGTGGTTTCTGTGCCTTTGAGGGGGTCACTACTCTCCTCGCCAATAATGGAGAACACACTCACTGCGTACTCCGTGTTAGGGGTCAGGCCGGTCAGTACCAAAGTGTTCTCCTCACCATCAACGTACATCTTTAAAAATAAATAAATAAATAAAATAAATTAATTTTAAAACTGTAATATCTTCAAACAAACAAGTAGTCAACAATAAAATCATGCATCACTATACTTACATAAGGATCTAATGAGATATAAAAAATGCATAATAATAATAATTGGAGGAAAAAGTCATGTCTACATATAAGAATAGTGGGGATGTAACATGTAATCAGACCTCCCATAAGACAGATTTATATGTGGTATAAATTTGATCTTATTATATAATAGCAGTTGTTTCCACTGTAAGAGATCCAATAAAATCAAACCAATGTGGAGTCAGTTCTGGAGGACTCATGCCCGGCCACAAAACCTCAATTTTATGATGCCTCTAATAGTCCGACGGAAAACACTAGGCATTTGAATGGAAAAAATTCTGTTGAGAAATGAGGGAATGTAAATGTTTCTAAACTGGCTTTTTCACCAGTTTAAAGCAAACTATCAGTATAGACTGATGGTGATGAATTAGCTATAGAATAGACTGATGATGGTGTGTGTAGTGTTCATTACTGGAAAGAGAGTGTAAAAATTATTTCAGCCAAAAACGATATTTGCACCATTCCCCCTTGTCAATCAACCAAGACATTTTTGGTGGCTGAAGTTTGCTTCATTAGTTTCATTGTGGAGCTCCAATGCTAATGCTGCTAGTAAGTAAGGAAGGCTTTCATGTTAATGTATGTTGTTTCTGAGAATGTATCACACTATTGTGTGGACAAAAGGATGCTGCAGAGCTAAAAACAACTGCAGCTCCATCTTAAAACAAGAACTATTTGCTTCCTCAGCATATAACTTGGTATCTCAGCAAGCATCAGGTAATGGTATAGCCCAATAAGTGAAGGCTGATTTTCATGAAGTGATTCAGTTGATAATATCACTACAGATTTAGACTTATTCTATAGTATTTCAGACACATGAGATAGATTTTGACTTGCTAATTTTGACATGCAATTTCTACAGTGCTAAATTAGCTATAAAGCTCGTAGCTCCAGTATAAAACTAAAGAAGCAAGTTTCAGACATTAAACATGTTGACTGGTCGATAAACCTTTGGAAACAGCCCAATTTTATTTTTGGTTGAATTGTTCCTTGTAAGATAGAGGGCCATGCCAGTAGCATTCAGGGAGTCTCACCACTTCAGTCTTGCCTCCAGCCAGAGGGACATATTCGATCCGGAATCTCTCCACAGGTTCATCAGGGGGCATCCAAGTGGCACGGAAGGAGTACTGAGTCACCTCTGATGTCTCTAGATCTGTGGGAGTTCCTGGACCTCCTCCTCCTTCATGAGCAATGGAAAAAATGCAAAGTGGAGTGGAAAACAGCCCTACAATATACACAAGCTACAAATCTATCTGATTAGTTTCTGTCGAAAAAGGTGAAGTGGACCATATATCAATAGATTTGGAGGCTGGCCTGTTTGAGGATATAATGCAACCGTTCTGTGTGTGGTAAATCACTGTTATGCTCCTGAGAGCAACTGTGCTCAATATCTGGACTCCATTGTAGAGTTATGGCATTGTTATGCTTTTAGTGAAATGTATTTTTAAAACAAAGTCTTGAGAGGTAACAGCTACGACGGTCGGCGGTTCATCTCGGCCAACTAGTGCAGCTTTGATTTACAATCTTCCTCTTCAAGTTTATTCAGTCTGGAATATCACAATAGAAGGTCCTTTCCAGCTCCTGCTTGATGACTACAACGTAACCAGATATTGAAATTCCAGTGTAATCAGACTGTCAAAATCACATTGATTCTGTCCCCATTGACCCATCACTGTCCCATTTTGTTCTTTATTTTTTAATACTATAATTAGCATGTGGCCATGATTGTTAATTCATTTCACAACACATTTTTACTGACACACCCATTGGTAAAACCTTTGGGTTTTCTTGTGTGTTAGGGAACTATTATCTTTTATCTTTTACTAGTTTTCATTGGAATGGATTGAATGGACTTTTTCTGTGTTTCCCCCTGTCTGGTCTACAGACTGCAATCCTTGGATTAACCTTAGTAAACAGACTTCAAGTGTGCACTTCCAATCCTTCCCTTTACTCCTTTACATTCATGCTACACCCACAGCATCAAAATCAATGGTAGCATTTGAAATCCACATCAGCTTCAATCTATATGTCAAAAGGTGAGTTTTTTATGGAATTTACCTGGTCCTTTGACACTATTACAGAGATTTATGGTGAGGTCATCGACGATGTCCAGCAGGAAGGAGAAGTCATTAACGTTGTACATGTGGATGTCCTCTGGATCTGAGGCAATGGTCCTCAACTCATTCTCATCAGCATTCTTCACACCTATATGTCCAAAACCAAAAAGTAAATTTTTGCTTCTCAGTTCATTACATTAAAAATTAGCATTACCTACTCCATGTTTGAAGTCGTTATTGAAATTGTTACTGAATGCAGTTTTAATGCCCAGGAACCAAGAAACTGCTCAAAATAATCTAAGAACATCTCTACACCTTTATATTCATTAAGAATATCTGAATCTAAGAATATGCATTAATACCCAAATCAGAAATGCCTTTATGTCCTAGCAAGGCCTTCAAAATATACCACAACATGCTACCACGAAACAATTGAAATCAGCCAGTTAAGAGGAATTTAACTACTTAAAGTAAATTTAACTACTTTTTTTGGGGAATAAGCTTCTTTTAGCAATGTAACACACAACATAATGAACTTGGACACCCACCAATGGCGTAAAGCTCGATGTTTTCGTTCTTCAGCTTCTGGGAGCTAATGATAATGTCATCCTGTGACTTTCCATCAGTAATGAGGACACCGATCTTACGAGAATCAGGCCTGAGCCCCATTTCTGGTTTAAAGTTGTTGTCTAGGATGAAGTTCAAAGCCATACCTGTTCAGAAGAGGGTAAATAGGAAAGAAAATCAATGAGGCAAAAGATTAGCCAGCATGGAGACATGCACTTAGTAAACTAACAAAAAATTCTTAGAGAAAATCTAATAAAACTGTCACCCAACATACTGGATATATCTATATGCTTTATACAGTAAACATTGGCTAAATGTTGTGGATCAAAACATGTACCCGTCATGGTGTTTCCGCCTTTATATGGCAGGTTGGCCACAGCATTTAAGAGACTTTCGCGAGTAGGGTGAGCTTTAAGGTTCCACTCTGTCCTGGGGTCTCCACTATACTGAGCCAGACCTGGAAAAGATGCAGATTGAAATTTCAGATCTGATAAAGATTCAGGAGAATCCCGTTTTATTTTATATTGTCCTCACACGTTTAAGTGTAGGACACTGCGATTTAGGCAATAACTCATTTCTGGGCCCCAAATCAGAGCTCACATCTGGCGTCCAGAAGTATTATGTCATTGCCATAAATCTGTGCTTCTAAAACGTGCGGAAAAAGCACCAGAGCCTCACCAATCTGGACATTGTTTGGTCCGATGTCAAAGACGCCCACCATGCGACCAATGAAGGTTCGAATGGTCTTGAAGTTCAAACGCCCGATACTCCAGGAGCCATCCACAAGCAGAACTATATCTGCTTTGGCTGTGGTTTTACACTGAACATCTGTGGAATGAGGAAATGAAGGGCACCCATCACATAGAGACACAAAAAGCTTTAGTGACAGGGAATCCCTGAATCCAGAAGAAGAAAGAGAACACGAACAGGAAATGCAATAAGCACAGGAACAAACACGTTAACAAGATATTCGTTTTAAAAAAACACATACACATTTGTTAAAAACTTTATTTCTTTTTTTAAACAAGGGACAATTTGCACAAAGATTTATAGCTCCTTCCCCTTCTCCCACATTTTTGTTCTTGCTGCAGTATCCAGTCTCCTGTGGTATCCAGCCCTGGAGGCCAGACATGATGACCTGTGTCTCCTCAAGAAGAAGAAGGTCTGTAGATGAGTGATATATGAGCAAAGCCCTCCCTGAGTTATGGCACATTCCTCCTCCGCCATACTTTTTTATTTTTACACAGCTCCAGACACCTGCAAAGAGACTAGTGCACTGTACACACTGCCTCTGTCTCTGCAATTGAAAACATGTTACAGCACAGTGATTTATTCATGACTAATTCCATGGAAAGCCAGAAGCCTGTCAGCAATTTGGAAACAGAGTTGCAGTTATGTACCAATGTTGAGTTCAAAATGTTGAGTAAGCATGAGTTATTTGTATTCTGAAAATCTATTTTTTTTTTCTTTTTTTTTTCTTTTTTTATATAAGGGCTCCTTGGCTAGTTGTGTTGCAAATCAAAATATCATGGCTTACCAAAATAATCTAGTAGGAGTGAAAACAGGAAAAAATCAATTGAGAAGTTTCCATAGAAATTATGTATGTAAAGCAAGAAACTAATGAAAATAATACACACACACACACACACACACACACACACACACACACACACACACACACACACACACACACACACACACACATATTGAAATATGGCTTCCAATCAGAGGTTCATCGTGTCTGAGCTGAAGAAATGTTCACCCAGGGTCAAGCTCTAATCTCAGTTTTCACTGGATAAGCGTAACATTTTCCTAGCCTCCCACTGCTCTGTGGCGACACCGCACATCTCTCACTCTCTCTTTTTCTCTCTCTTGTCTATAAAACAGCATTTAACTGGAGGCAGTGTGCTTCTTTTCCATGTGGACTTCTCAGAAGCAGCAAAAAAAAGGTGCAAAACACAGATACATTCCTTTGGCTTGTTTGTTTGCTGTGGCACAAGTAGGGACATCTTGTTATACATGATGAAACAGCACATAGCTAATCAAAGTCTGGCAAGTGAAAATAGCAAAGGATCAAAAACATTTTCAAGTGTATTAGTCAGGGAAATGTGCTGTGCAGAAATGAATGCATATGGAGATGATGAATGAATTTGTACCACAGTGCTAATGAATGCTCGATTCTGATTGGTCAGATGGTGTGGCTTATTTTTCTATAAGACAGCTGGGACAGTAGTAGTGACTGAAAGGCAAATCACAGGTTTATATTAATAAGCACATTCTAATACGCTATCTTTTCTATTAGTAACAGCTCATTTTTAGGGACTAATTCAGTATGGCAAATGTTCCACATAAACAGATTTAATTATTGATATGGTGACATTCTCTGTGAGGAGACATTTATTTAGCATTTTTGGAAGGGGTCTCCAGTGTCAAAGCTTTTTTTTAAAAAAAATAACATAATTGAAAAGAAGTACTTCTTTCACAAACATTCCACAACATTAACAGTTGTGTTTTATTCCTTTCTGATTTTTACTAGAGTGCACATGTGATATCCTGTCACGTGTACATCTAAAGGATCTGCACATGTTATGTATAAGTATTATGTATAGTGAAGCTTTACCAGGAGGGTCCATGGGTGGGGGTCCAGTTGGATCGATAAGTGTTGTTGTCTCCTGTCCGGCTAAAGGCAAACTCTGCCCTCCATCAAACATTCCAAACACAGCCACTGAGTACTTAGTTTCTGCTCTGCGGATAAACCCGGACAACAAACTTTAGCAAAAATGATGAGCGCAAGACTGAAAATAAACTGTTCAAAATAAACATTTTTCACCCTACCTGAGCTCCTCTAAGACGACTGTGTTATCATACGGTCCCACAAGCATCTCTTCAAGATTCACTTCATTATCACTTGGATGAAACGTGACTTTGTAGCCACGCACATTGCCCGGCGCTGGGTCCCAAGTCACACGGAAACTTGTTTTGGCTGGTTCAGAGGTCTTCAGGTTTCTTGGAGCTTTGTAAGGTGACACTGCACGAAAAACAGACCGACAGAGATAGCCATCTTAGCACATATTGATGATAAACGTGTACATGTATAAGAGTAACAGGAGAGAAGACAGACCAAGCATTTTAACTTAACTTTAACTAACTTTGATTAATGGTATGTCATATTATTAATAGTAATAGTCATTTCAGTTCTGTGAAATAGTGTATACAAATGAGTGATCTTTTTAAATTTGTAACAAAGTTATCATAGTCCCTGCTCCCATCCCCTCCATCTCTTATTTACATTCCCACCTGTGTGTCTTTAGGAGGGTCCCAGAGCATGGGGAAGACTTTTTGGGTGTCATTTCTATAAATAGTATTGAACATAAAGGCACCTATTATTGTCAGCTCACTGCTGTTTGCTGCCTCATGTTCATGAGTATGCAACAGGTCTATTTAAAAACTAATCAAAAATCAATAGAACTGGTTTATAGTCATATATGAGCTGACAGTTGAGTTTCGAATACACTGTCTTACCAACCTATCATCCTCTAAGGACAATTACGTATGGAAGTGAAACATATAATCCCAAATGTGCATGGCATATCTCTTGGGAGCAAGACTTTGATTTAAAACTACAAAATCAATGATTCTCACATCAATAATGGGTGAATAGACAACGATATTAGGGATACCAATAACTGGAAAATGATCAGATCGCTAATGTGGTGGTCTGGGAAAACATACCAAATGTCACTGTGGCTGAATTCTAGTAAACAGTCAAAAAAGATGGAAAATTTGGTTTTGGATTGTGTGGATTTTTTTTTTTTTAATTCTGATTTGGGATCTCACAGCTTTTGACATATTTCACAAAAATGACATGGAAGAGTTCTTAATCTCTTCCAAATATTTGTTGTGTACAGAGGCATTTTAATATTTTTCTAAAAAATTTGGTGGTAAAATCAGTGCATCTACATAAGTGTCAAAATGTCCATTCAGAAAGAGATCTTTAAATGGACATTTCTGGTGTAACCAGAAAATGCAAAACCTTTAACTGTTAAGATTCATTCCTCGTGATCAAGGTGGTAATTTTCTATTATTCAGTATCAGATTAAATATGTTAAGAAAAAGACATGAATATCAGGTGCCTTGATGTTATATTCCCAAAAACTGAGATGAAGTTATTGCCAATTGGGTTGGGTATAAAATCCGTCTCACGATTGTTTTACTAGGAAATCCAAAGATATCTCAGTATGCTGTTCAAAAATACAATGCACAAAAATAGTAATGGGAGTTGTTACTTGAAGTAAGCTTCTATTTACTTTAGATCTCTGTCTCTCTCTCTCTCGCTCTCTCTCTCTCTCTCTCATACACACACACACACACACACACACACACACACACACACACACACACACACACACACACAAACATATACACACACGCCGCCTATGACTCATGGGCTTTGAATTATGGGCCAACGTACGTGTGGTTCCTACTCCTTGCCTTGCTTTGCCTTCTCCACGTCTGTAAATGGGGTGAACAGTGATGTCATATGAGGTCATAGGCTGCAGCTTCTTCAGCACAGTGGATGTCACGTTGTGTGGCACTTTCACACTCAGCTGTCTGCCACCAGATTGGGGAGTATATATCACTCTGTAGTTCAGCACCCGACCTGGAGCTGCCTGCCATTTCACTCTCATTGACCTTTCCGTCTCATCGGACACGGTCAGTGCCTTAGCAGCAGAAGAAGCTGGAAACAGAAACAACAGGATTACAATAGCTGAACAATTTTAGCACATGCCTAAATCATCAGGCAGATTAGTGTGACACACAGTGTCAGAAACCACATAACCACAGTTCTAAACTTATCAACCTACATCTCATGTAAGTGGAAAGACTCCTGTTATATTGATGTAAAACAATAGTATGACAAATTATTGGTATAGATCTGAGTGGACATTTGGTCTTCTGAGAATTTTTAAATAATTATAACAATAATAATAATAATAATAATAATAATAATAATAATATACTGCCTTTCTACCAGCAGTACCATGTCACTCTGGAAAAAAGAAGTCTAGGGAAAAGGAGTGCTTTGAACAGTGGAAAATAAAAAAGCTGGGCTTTTGAAATAGTAGATGGAAATATGGAGACTGACTTAGGAAGAAATTCACCGTTTCTAGTTTGGTTTGCTACATTTTCACTTTTGTATTATGTGGATCTAAATTCACTGTGTGCTCTCGTAAAATAGTCCAGAGACAGCCAATGAATTCAACTTAACAATAACAATCAACTGAATATGGTTCCTATTTAGAAATGATCTCGGGATGGCAGATGAACTAAACCCAGCAAACACACGGAAACATTCATTAAACTGTACATTACTTCTGTTATATTATGATAAGCATTAAATCATGCTCAGGATTTCAGTTTCTCTAAACTATTCTCTCTGTGTGTCTGCAGCATCTTTTGACTGTTGTTTCCTGTTCAACAGCGCCAAAGACTATCTGTTAATATTTTTTTGCTTATTCTCATCCAAATCTCTCTTGCTTCCAAGAAATGATTGACTCCAAGCCTTACTAGGAACGCTTTTACGAATGGAAAGACTTGTGCCAGTCCAATGTGCTGTTTGAACTTAGCGAACCTTGCATCCTTAACCAGAGAACAAGTTCCATTTAAAATGCACATATGGCGCAGGGACTCCTTGTTAAAAGGAAACGGGGTTATGAGGTGGATAAAAAAACAGAAAAATCCTTCTTCACGACTTCTTGCATTATTAGATGCCTCACATAGGCATGTTTCCATTGCTCCACTGACTTTCCTTGCACATCCATGTGTAGACGGAGTAGGCGTACGGTCTTTAACTAAGCGTGTCCAAAGCCTGTTAGAGCCTGTCTCTAACATACGGCCCAAATTAGAGCCGCCAGTGCACAGATGCATGGTTTTAAAATGCTTTCACTCCATTGCCATGATGTTATCTCCCCAGCCCCCTACCCCCCTACCCCCCACCTTCTCTCACAACCATCATCTCACTTTTTCCACTGAGGAACAGCCAAGGAGACGCCAAACGCCATTTATATACTTATATGACTGAATCCCACCATTTCTACATGGTCTCAGCAAAAAAGAATCTGTTTGACTATCTGTCTCATCATAATATGGTTTATCAGATCATGGGGTCAGGCTTCACTGAGTTGTAAATGAATGTGGTTTTACTAGCTGTGACAATCACAAAAGAAGTCTCAAGAAGTCTCTGCAGTGGTGACTATGACTACAGCTCTAGTAAGGGAGTTTGGATTAGTCCATCATTGTCTTGGCACACTCTGGTTTGAGGTCCACAAAACCAAGGTTCAGAAGATTTTTTAATAGATCGGATTTTTAAAAAAATTGGTTTAAAAAAACCCAAAATGCTTCATAGATGTAATCCCAGTGAACAACTGTGCAGAGTTGAACATGCACCCAGCCTGACCTTTCTTAAATTGGCCATTAGAAAGAAATTAGTATTGGTCCATTTTACTCACTCCTGGTCAACTATATGTTCTTTTAAGCCATATTATGTCTGACATCATGTGTATGACCAGAATAGCTCTATGTACTTTTCAACAAATAATTTACAACCAAAAATCTAAACGTCTCATGAACACCTTGCAAAAACAGCTTCTACATATCTTACAGAAATACATAGGTATGATGGATGGTGACACTGAAGGATGTCCCGAACTCGATGACTTTCAAGTTATCTTTTTGGCTAAAATGCTACCCAAAATGACATGGACAAAAGAATTTTAGACAAAAGAAATAGAACGTACCATCAGTGGTCTCTTCTCCCACCAGAGGCTCTCCCTCTCCAAGGTGGTAAGAGGCGAAAACGGACACTTGGTACCGTGTTTCGGGGCTTAGGCCCTCCAACAGAGAGCTTGTTACATCTCCCGGTACAGTTATCTCCCCTGATTCATCACTAAACTGCGACCTCCAGTGGACACGGTATTGCCTGACACGGCCTGGAGCCGCTGACCATGACACCATGAAGCTTGAATCTGTTATGTCGCTGGTTATCAGGTCTCTGGGCGAGCCAAGCTCTGTGGAGGAAACACACACAACTTAGATTAGAGGCTAATGAGGAAACTGCAGCAACTTTCTTTTTCTCAAAACCACATGAGATCTCTGGGGGAACTCCCACTTGATTTGAAATTGGTAGTAGGGAACTAATCACTGCTTGTCAGTTTCCTCTCTCCACTGAGCACTAGTATGACAGCTGGGACATAAGCACACACACACACACGCACATACATATATACATACAATCACACACACACACAGATGCAGATCCCAAAGTGGCAAGGTAATCATTTATAACCTGTATGTATAAGTATAATCTCTTATAGTGCAAAGAGTTGTTAGTTCAAGTGCATGGCTTACATGCTAACTGCAGAACTACTGCCATATAACAGGAGGCTTTCCTTTTTTTCCCCAAAAAAACATCTGCTCTACATATAAAATATATGCTGTTATGGACATTAACTGGAAATGGAGTATCTCAGGGTGTGTGGCTGCAATGTACTGTATAAATTCTGAAGCTAAAAAAAGCTTTGCTTGGACTATATATTTGCAGTTTTGTCTGCAGTTAAGTCTATAATGAATTCCAGTATCCACAAAGATGACACCCACCAAATCTGCACTGATCTAGCAATATTTATAATGTTGCAAAAGGAAGTTGAGGCTGAATGGATATTTACTATTGCAATAAATATGGATTTTCTTTTTTTTAGTTTGGGGATGCTTAGGAAATCCTCTTTCTAACATATCATGCATAACTGTGACACTCAAATCTCAATTTCAAACCAATATTTGTAAACAGGAGACAAATTTAAGAAGAAAAAAGACACAGTGATTCTGTAATGCTGTGGAGCGTTTATTTATTTTGCTGGTATGGTTTAGGTCCACTTGTCCAAAAAAAATTCAAAGTTCTTCTCCTAACATGAAACATTTCTATGCTTCTGAAAGTGGTCTTCTCCAGGATGTCTCCACCCCCACACCCACATCCACAGCCTGAGAACTCACTGATGGTTTTATGAGGATGAAAATGGTGTAAATCTTATGCTATGGTCTTTACATGCACCAGATCTCAACTCAATTGAACATCTATGAGAGATTTTAGAGCAAGGTGTTAGACAGCACTCCCCACTACCATCATCAAAACACCATTTGAGGGAAAATCTTTGGAAGAATGGTGCCCATCCCTCCATTACAGCTCCAGGGATTTGTAGAATCTGGGCAAAGGCACACTGAAGCTGTTCTGGCCATTGTGGTGGGCCAAAACCTTACTAAGACACTTTATGTTGGTTTTTCCTTCGCCCTGAACTTGAGCATATGACTTAGAATGCATAACATGGAGTAAGCTATGAGGTCAGGATACTTTTTTATATGCAAATGTTTTATATACTAATTAGCCTAGCATTACTATTTTACTCTACATTTTCTTTTCTATGATCATCTGTAATGTATAATAGTATGACAAATCTCAAATGTTATAGAAATCCATTTTTTGGCCAAAACTGATAACTAGCTGAATGGCTTCAATATGTTCTCATATGGATAGGCTTCAGGCTCCCCCGTGACCTTGTGTAGGATAAGTGGTGCAGAAATTGATTGGATGGATGGATGGATGGTTGGATGACTGTTCTCATATGGTAATACAATTCACATGGTCAGTTTTTTTTAGTTTTCTATGTCTCAGAGAGAACTAAATGAACAAGCTTCTAACTGCAAAGAGGTTAACAAAAACACATCTACTGCTACATTTAAAATGCATTTCATTGAACTTTCATTTCAAGACTGATAAAAGCATTAGATTTATGTTAATCCTTGGTTAATTTCATAGACCTCTGAATAAACGGTGTCTGATTTCAGACTAAATCTGTCCAACAGCTATGCCAAAAACAATCTATCACACGCAATATTCCCTATAAGCATTCCTTTTCAGCTCTGGCATACTTTTCATTTCCTTACTTTTACTGCACATGTGCAGCAAAAAAGAGATGTCTTCAGAATCTCATCTGCTGGCTACCATCTTACCACCTCTCTTGTTAAGAGCTTCAGGAGTCTGGGCTTAAGGTATGGAAGGATTTAAGTAGCCTCAGACATCACATGTGCAATATGCCACGCACAATTCCTGCCAGCAAATCTGCAGCCTATTTTTTTCCATTTTAAATCCAAGACACATGCTAGAACATTTGTTTTTCTTTGCTTTTTTTATCATTGCATACCCATGTACAAAAAAACTAACCTAGAAAAAATACTACAAATAATACTACAAATGTAATTTTAAAGTAGAGGTCTGATAATTTATAAGTATAAGATACACCAAGTATAAGCTAATGAATGACTAATTATTTAGATAGCAACCTTGTAGGCATTAAGTCTTTTATACAGACCATGTAAAAGCATAGTGACTGTGACAATAACAATATTTGCCTCAAAAAACTAAAAAAATATACACTGTAGTTATACTTGACCACAAACCAAATTTCAATGGCTATTGGGTTCTGCCTTAGTAAGAAAAGTCACCATTGGATCATATCTTGTGAACAATTTAGACAACATTAGTGTGGATTACAAGAGTGGGCTGTTCACATGCTATGTGCTTATAACATAATCCCGTTTGAAGTTAGAGATTTCCACAAAGGCACACAGGCTTCCATAGAACTACATTCAGTCCTGACAAAAGATCCTTGATGACCAACTTTGTGTTTGTAATAAATGTCATGGAAAAGCTAAGTTGTGTTAAAGTAATCCCCCTAACTGACCTTCAGAGTGGGTAAGCGCTGAAAAGGCATGCATTATTGAATTTAATAACATCCCTGGGGTCAGGGGCCTTAGAGCGAGGCCAGAACCAAACACATTAGGCATTTTTCCAAAAGTCAGCGAAGGAAGGGTCATCCTCGGTTGACAGTTCCCAGGTGTTACACCTTGTCAGAAAACTGCAAATAAAAAACCTTGCTTTTGGCCCTCTCCACACCAGCTGATTTCCACATCTATTCTTTTTCCATGTCTCTTATTTTTTACCCTCATCCAATTCCATTTTGCTGCTTCAAACTCTGCATCCCATGTCCGTGGGAATTCCCTTTTGAATCAACCTCATCTCCCTTATGGTTTGAAACATTTAACGTGCAACACAATGTATAAAGTGTTAACTGATCTCGCTTAATTTGATCTGAGTCTTTTGCTATGAAATTAGGAGATTCCTCCTAAAATCAAACATGCCCTACTGTATGTCGAGCATTGCGACTTCCACTATCCCAAGAGTAGGCTGTTTACATAGAATATTCTTTGGCTGTAGCGTTATTCAAAGAAGCATGTTGCCATGGAACTACATTCAGCACTGACAAAAGATCCTTGAAGGCCAAGACCAACTTTGTGTCTGTAATAAATGTCATAGAAAAGTTATGTTGTCCTTGGAATCCTCCTGGGGTAATCCCCAAACTGACCTCTCAGAACAACTCCCCATATGACAGAAACTGAATCCCTGGAGTCTTCTTTGTGAAATGATGTACTACAATAGATATCTATATTGTGATTTTGTATGGTTAGGTTACATATTCTTAGAAGCTCTGTGAGATTCTTTGACATTATGGATGGTTATTAGCTCTAAAAGGATCCACAATGTTACTTTTTGTTACTTTTAAAAACAATGTTTGAGGGTTTTAATAATTACTGATCCCCTGGGCTTTTCACAAATAACTCAGAATGGTGAGCAGCAGTTCAGTGAGCAGCAGTTCTGTGGGTAGACAGGTCTTGTTGAAGAGAGAGGTCAGGGGAAAGTTGCCTTAGTGTACAAGAAGGCCACGGTAAGTCATATAAGCACACTTAACAACCGTGGTGAGCAAAAAAGCAAACCAGAAAGTATAACGCATTGAACATTAGTTAGATGGGCTACAACAATAGAAGACTACATAGACTTCCACTCATGTCAACAGGAATCTGAGGCTACAGTGGGCACAGAGATAGATAGAAAAAAGACCAGGTATATAGATTTTTATTTAGTATATTTCCTCAACGTCCCTTACAATTAATTCGACCTTTATTATGCAGTTTTTTTTTCTTTTTTAAATTTTAAAGCAATCCTAAACTTACTTCATGAACATCTTAGTCGGCTTAGTGCATTTTAGCTGTGATTTCCCCAAATTTATCAAAGTAAAGCTATAGTTTCTGTCCACCACAAAGAAAAAATATCCCATAGGGCAGGTAGTAAAGAGATACAGCACAAATAAATCCCAAGATTTGGCAGCCTCTCAACAGACCCTTGTAGCCTACAAATGCCCCATGTGGCCTGCTGCTGTCGACAAGCCTGTTCACACCCCACCAGTGAGCTCCATACCCCATCAAAGGTCAAAATCCTCCTACTATTATCAAAAAAACTCAGGAGTCCTGGAATATGTCAGAGCCTCTGTTTCTTTCCCCACATCTGGAAGTTAGGTATTAAAATGTCTTTAAAAAATTGCAATTCTTGGATAGAGGAAAGTACTAAAGGTCAAAGCATCGCTAAAACAGCCATTATTTTCTAATTAGCAATGGAGTCCTGGAATATGTCGTTCGTTTCTTTCACCACTTTTGGAAGTTAAGCCGAGAGGAATCTGAACAAAGTTCATTTCGCCTTGTCCTTTCACTGCCTTTCAGAAGTTTCCTGCTTACTGGATTGAGCAACTATCTGTGAAATCACAACTCTTGGATGGAGGAAGGTAACAAAGGTGCTATTAAAAGTGCTACTAAACTCACATTGTTTTCAAATCTTATAGGGATTCCCAGAATATTTCACCACCTCCACTTTTTTATCTGCATCTAGAAGTTAGGCATGAAGATGACAAGATGAGCACAAGTTTTAGAGGGAGGAAGGGACCAAAGCTCAATGCACTCCAAAAAACTCATTGTTCTCTAAGTAGCTATGAAGTACTATAGATCTTCGATGTCTGGAAGTTGGCCATAATAATATCTTTTGAAGCTTTTCAGTTCCCATGCACTACATTCGTGTTTATTGGATTGGACAATCTATGAAACCACAGCTCTTGGATGGAACAAGTCACAGGATGTTTAAAGTCCAACTTAACTTTCCATTGCTTTACAAATATCAGGGAAGTTCAGGAGTATTTTAGACCCTCTGTTTTCTTTCTTCATTACCAGAAGTCAGGTGTGAAAATATCACTATATCAGTAAACTCTTGTCTCTTGGTTATAGTATTGCTAAACATTCCTAATTGTCTGGAGTGCTGGAAACGGTTGGTGACACTGTTTTTTTTCTCCACATTTGGAAATTAGGCATGCAAACATCTTAAAAACAGCAAATACTGTTCCTATGTCCCTTCTACTGCATTTCTGGTCCAGCAAATTCGTGTTTATTGGATTGTGCAAGCTATCTATGAGATCAGAGCTCTTGGATGCAGGAAGGTACAGGATGTCTCACTTAAACATCCATTATTACCCAGATAGCTAGGAAATGCTTGACTATGTTGGAGCCTTCATTTCTTTCTTCAATGCTAGACGTTAGGCATGAAACCATCTCTAAAACAAAGTTTTACTTGATCTTAATTCCAACAGCTGCATGCTAAGTAGATTATGTAAGTAGCTGTGAAATCACAGCTCAGTAAGTTCAGCATTGAAACTTTCTGTTTTTGTCAGTGGATGGACAGAAGAAGTAGCATCACAATAAATCATAATCAAAGGGCTTTGGTTGCTGACTTGGTCAAATCCGTTCCATATGGCTCAAGGAACCAAAGGCAGGAAGAAACTCAGACTGTCCAATTACATCAGAAATGGACCTGTCAGCCAAAGCTTGAGGATGGATCTGCTGCATTCCAGGCAAGTCCACACAAGGTCCGACACAGAAGGAGAAAGTGACTCATAACCATAACCCATCCCCCTAGCTACCACTACTATCACCGCACACACAATTCTCTCTTAACCCCACCAAATTCCAGCTCCACCCAAGCTAGAGTTCAGTCATGGGTGCTGCACAAGCAAAGGTAATAATTTCTTGGTATTGGATGTCATTCTACTTTCAATCAGCCTCCCAATGTTCTAACTAACCCTGAATGGAAAGGGCAGTTGGTTACTAGATATATTGACCATCATTGGCCGAAGAAGGCATTCACATACATAAAAGCAAATGTGTTATACTATAAGACTTTCTGTGTGTGGTTTATACGTTCATGTGGATTACTGAACTGGAGGCTATTGCTCATGAGGAATTTCACTGCCAGAATCTGGTGTTTGGCTATGCATCTCGTTTGCAGCAGGCCCTATTCACAGCAAAAGGGTGCTCTACTAAGTACTAAAGATTCTTGCCATGAAGGGGTTGAATTATTTTGAAACTGGAGAAATCGTTATAAGTTGTATTTTCAGTTGAATTTGGGGAAAGCATTTGTTATGTTGAACTATTTCAATTGCTTTTGTTTGATTTGTTCATTGCAAACAGCTGAAAGTCTGTACATTTTGACAATAACCCCGAATTGCAGTGGGGGTTGAAAAAGTTTGATTGCAACTGTATATTACATATATCTTACATTATTACATACATATATTACATAAGTGATTTTTAAAATTCATGAATATGTAGTTTTAAGAAAAAGTGGTAAGGTGTTCCTGTTATCTGTGAGACCATTTAACAGTCATGAAAATGTATAAGCAGACCCAATCCAATTTTAAATTAATATGAATTAGTTGACATGCAAAATCTGGCTGCAGATCCTTAACTGTATTTTGCACAGAATGTGAGAAAGAGAAACAGGAAAAAATTTCATCTCAATGCCTTGGTTCACTGATTCCCAAGAAGATGTTTGCTCTTGGATATTATATTGAGCAGATCTAGGAGATAAATTCTTGTGACCGCCACACACCCATCTCCAAAGGACAATTATTTGACCTCAATGACACCTCTAAATGGCTGTTCTCAACCTAGTCTCAGCTCACATAAGGGCAGGGCCTTGAAATTGACCTGAGCCCATTGAAGCCTGACTAATAAGCAGCACTTATTTTTAATGAAGAAAAAAAGCTAATTATATAATAAGCAGCACCCAGTCTATTTTGAAGGTAAGTGGCCCAAACTAAAGTCACTGGGATGGACATACTGGACTGGTTCACCTCATGTTAACTATACCGTGTGAAATGTGATGCAGATTGCATGACGTTGACTTGCACATTGGAATCAATATGTGCTGATGACTGTATTCCAAGAGTAAACAGGTTAAACTGCTAGCAGCTAGTTTACACACTTACACACTATGTAGAAAGGCTTATGGACCCTACTGTATGTTGATTGCATATGATGTGTTATATTAGCTAACCCCTGACTTACACAAACAAAAAGCACACACTCAAGGATATCAAGATTATCTACTCACCATCAAGAGTGGTGCCAGTGCCTTCCAGGGGCTGGCCAAGGCCAGAGGAGTAGCGAGCTTGGACAGAAATCTGATACTCGGTGCCAGACTGCAGGTTTTTGAGCACAGTGGACGTTCTCTTCACTGACAATTCTTTTGTCTCTCCACCCTCGGTTGGCTGATAAGACACTACGTACTGCTGCACCTGACCCGGCGCTGGCTCCCACTCCAATTGTAATGACGATATTCCCTCATCAAAAACCCGTAGGTTTCGTGGAGGGCCTAGCTCTATTGGAGCACAAGGAGAGCAAGTGGTTAGGGACAAAGGCCAGGCTGGGGCATCTACAAAGGTAGCATTAACAGATATTACATTTCTAATCAGATATTAGGTTTTCAACCCCAAAAACTTCATATAACTATTGTGAATCCTGTAATTTGTCAAGCTAAAGACTAGTAAATAAATAAATAAATAAATAAATAAATTGGATAGTGTATGTCTTTACTGGGTAGAAAATGATTTTAGCTGTATCATTACATAAAATGCCTTCCCAAATGCCTCCCTAAATCTGTTTTTGTTTTTGTTTTTTTACAGGCGTTTTCATGTAAAAATAACGCAGTAAAGAAAACATTTATATCCCATACACAGCATGGAGAAAATCTACGCATTACAAAATGTGAGTTGGAGTAAATCTCATTGCATAAGATTTGCCTTCTGCCATAACAGACACTGAAAATATCACAGCTGCATTACTCAGAGCAGCCAGATAGGAGCAGCTGGAACATGCAAAGGCGCTAACCACATTGAGCAATGATAACAAGTGTCTGGAATTCCACTGCTTTGGCAAATGGAAATCATTTTGTTTATTTCCATCAGCCTCCCCAATAGATGGTTAGCATGCAGGCTCATCTCCTGGGTAACGCTCCATCACCTATAACCTCTCACATAGCAAACAGAAAAGTGTGTGTGTGTGTATGTGTGTGTGAGTGTGTGTGTGAGTGTGTGTGTGTGTGTGTGTGTGTGTGTGTGTGTGTGTGTGTGTGTGTGTGTGTATTGAGCCTCACTGTGCAAATTTCCACAGGGAAAGTCCTGTTGCCTGATATTAGCACTTTCCACTCTGAAAGCTTAATAACACGTGTGGAGTTGGAATTTTCTAAATAGCAGGATGTCAAACACTCTAAAAACAAACTGAGTGGAGGGAAAATATGCATCATAAACATCCCATATGCCTCTTCATTATTGCAACTCACCCTCTTTAGTTGTGCCATCGATTTGCCTTTGTGCACCAGTCCCCGATGAGTACTCGGCTGCCACGCTCACTCTATAAGTGGTGAGTGAGAGGAGCTGTTGGAGGACGATATTGGTCTCAGGGCCCTGTGTAAAGGCCTCCATTGTGGCACTGTCACCTCTGACTGGAACATAGGTCAACCTGTATCTCACCACGGCTCCTGGAGCCGGTGCCCATGACACACGGAAACTGTTGGTGGTCTCCTCAGAAACACGGAGGTTACGTACAGTTCCTTGATCTGCAGGGAAAAGGGGGTCTTTATAAGTCATCAATCATTCACAAACGATCATTCTTCCACTTTTCCACATTGTAAGTCCAAAAACTCAATGTGTTTTTATTGAGTAATGCTTTGCAGGCAATAACACATGGTGTGTTGTAACTATGTGTATTGAAGTGGACATGAGTTAGCACTGGAATTTATATATTACCATGGCATTATGATTGATGGCATTACGATTAAAAAAAAATTAAAATCAACATTAAAAAATGTGTAAAGAAGACATTCAAATAGGTTTTAGTTTCTTGCACAGATTTCACAAATGGCTAAAACCGTGTTTGAACAGTTTTGAACAGTGGATCCTTTAATTATTAGCATTATTTTGGAATTAGATGATATAATAGACTTTTAAATTAGATTTTGGCAAATGTTTGGTGGTGGAAATTATTCTAGAATATATGAATGACATATTAATAATAGCAAAATTAACTGGTTTTAAGGTAGTATGTTGCTACTATCTATTGTAAAGATACCATTTCAAAAATTCTGTGTCCCTTGTCAAAGTAAAGACAAGTAAAAGAAATGAACTGACCTTCCAGTGTAGTCTCAAAATCAGTGAGAGGCAAACTGTCTCCTTTCTCATATTGTGCGATGACGTTGACATTATACTTGGTGAGGGGTGTGAGGTGGACCAGCAAAGCAGTGGTGGTGTCTCCTGGTACTGAGACGGAGACATAATCTGCATCAGGATCTTCAGCAGGTTTGTACTGGACTAGGTAGAACTCGACATCTGTAGCATCGCTAGTCCACGTGGCTCGGAAACTTCTGGAACTTATTTCGGAAAAGCTCAGGGATTTAGGCGATACCAAACCTGCAACATGATCACAATTCATAAGATGAAAGCTCATTCAGTTCTTCATGTCCTTCATTCTAATCTAACCTTCACTCAACACATTCTGTTATTATCGAATATATATAACAAATATAGAACATTATGCCAAAAGTTTACAATATACTGGCATGTGCAAATACATTTGGGGCTTGCAGTGCAGACATCATGGATAAGATTTTTCAACAATAAACTACAACCACTTGTCTTTACATATGTGAGCCACATGTTCATCAGATCAAGAACAATAAAAAAAAAAGTAAATGAGGCTTATTTTGAAATACTTATTATAATTGTAAGCATGTGAGTAATTTATTCCTGCTGCTGTTAATTTGAGTTCAAAATTACATTACAGGGATCATTTCAGTGGTCAGGTCACATACATATATGTTAGTATTGGTCAGCAAAATATAACTGACATCATAGGATTGTAAAATGAAAATGCTTAATAATAATAACCTGTTGATTATTCCTATCAATCATACAACAAATGAAATGAAAAAAAAAACGATTGTTATTGGAATAAATAAAGTAAAGATGCTAAATAAATGTTTATCAAAATATAATAATTGTTGGGTTTAAAGATCATGGTGGAACATTCAGAGTTCACAGATATACTTCCACTAGCTGAAATCACCCCTGTGCGTCAATGCATAGTTTTTTTAGATTGATAGTATTGTTAGTCTGTGACCTAGTGAACCAGTATCAAAATTAATTTATTGGTAGAGACTTCAAAGCACTTCTGTAAGTCGATCTGGTTAAGGGTATCTGCCAAATGTCATAAATGTAAATGTATATAAGCCAGATAACATCTTTGATGGGGTCCTCAAGGATCCTTTTGTAAGGATGTCATGGAGTACTTCTACACTCACCACACTAAAATCACCACACGAGTCTAAAATATCCCTTCAGGGTTTCTCTACAGATCTCCATTATTACATTATCAAATAAACATTGTGAAGTAAAAAGCTTTATAAAGACTACTCACTTCTTTGCTTGATCTTCAGAAGTTCCTGCTCAATGCGCAAGCAAACGGACTGGGTCAGTTCTTTGGAGATCCTTTGGAAGGCGTCGAAATCCTCCACAGTGTACACATGGGTTTCAGCAGGAGAATTCGCAATGGCTTCCAGCTCCGACCTAACAGCATCTTTCACCCCGACGGCAAAGATCTCCACATCACTGTTCCTCAGCCTCGTTGCTGGATCTTTAAAGGCATCCGAGGACTTGCCGTCGGTGATGAGGATTGTCATGCGAGGTACGTTGGCGCGAGCTCCTCGATTTGAAACAAAGATCTTCTCCCTCACGTAGGTCATGGCTTTGCCAGTGTTGGTGGAACCTCCTCTGTATGGAAAGCTTTTCACCGCTTTAATCACCGCATCCAGATTGTGGTGTGTGTTCAGGTAAAACTCAGTGTGTGGATCCCTGCTGTACTGCACAAGACTGATCTGGACCTTGTGTGGACCGATGTCAAAGGACTTGACCAGGTATTCCAGAAAAGCTCTCACTTTTGCAAAGTTGGCCAGCCCTATACTGTACGAGCCATCAACCAGAAGGACAACATCAGCCTGAACATCCACTCCAAGGGAACATTCTAGAAGGAAAATTTTCAGTTTAGTGGATTAAGAGCATTTTAGTTGGAACACCTTGACCAATACCCTGTATATCTTGTTTTCATTTCAACTGTTAGCAATATAAACAATATTGATGGAGCCTAAGCCTCAGAAGCCCTTTTGATGGATACAAAAACATGCCATTAAAATTTTTATTTAGTAAAAAATTCAGGATGGTTCATTCGGACTCAAACAGAACAGTAGTTAGCTAATGGTAAATTGATTATAACTGCATATTCCTATTTACCCAATGATATTTTGAGAGGTTCGGTCTTCTGCATGGCAGTGACTGGCTCACTGGGTGTTAGTCCTTTCAGGGCAAATAAGCTGATTTCATACTCAGTGTCTGGAGAAAGGTCCCTCACGTTCACACTGGTCTGAGTGGGACCGACATAAAGCTCCTGCCGCTTGCTTCCCACTATCATAGGCACCAGCTGTATCTTATAGCCGGTTACTTCACCCAGAGAGGCATCCCATGTCATCCTCATTGATTTCGATGCCACCTCCTTGACGTGCAGGTTCGAGGCAGGTTCGACCACTACAACAAGATGCAAGGATCCATTCAGCAGTCTTTAAATAATGGGTATGCATTAAGCTACATATTATAAAAGGCCTTTAGAGAAGAAGCATGAAATGTTTAGCCAGAACACACTTCACCATACGATGGTAGGGAAACCATTTGTAATGCTAATGTTTTGTAGATCACTTCCTCCCAAAAAAGGCAATGTTTTCAATGGTTGGTGTAACAAAAAAAGACAGACTTGAGATGCTTACCGTAGCTTATTGTGTAATTCTAAGCACTGAATTTGGGCCAGTGTAAGTGGACATGTATATACCCCGATATACTATACAGAATATTAAAATATATGGTAGCATGTTGTGACCGTATTCATTTGTTTACATGCTCTTTTGTTTGCTGTTTTTTACCTTCCTCGCCACTGGCCAAAGAGCTCAACTGGTCCTCAACTCCAGCACACACATGTGCAATGATGTCCTTCTCCACTGTCTTGATCAGTTCAAAGCTAGAGATGGGATACACGTGAGTGCTGTATGGCGTGGATGCCATTTGTTTCAGCTCTTCTTCATCTGCCTCATTGATGCCTGATTTGCAGAGAAAAGAGAAATAAGTATACATGTTAAAATATATAGAACTGCAATCTTACCAAAGACTAACTCATTTCTGCTTAAGTCGACACCTGCAACTCCAAAATGTCTCTTAAACTTGATAGCTACATGTAAAAACAATCAAACGCGTCTGATACCCGTTCTTTAAGAATTCCTCACACTATACACTATAAACATGTGAAAAGTAGGAGCCGCTTATTGTGTCCCCACTTTTAAAGCAATCCAGCTGAATTAACAGTGAGCTTTTGAAATAAGGACTTGGAGGTCAGGTCAGTGGAAAACATTTAAAAGCAGCTTATTTTTCTTCCACAAGTAGGAAACTATGATAGTGCCAAAGACAGCGTCTGCAAAACTCATCTGATTAGACTCTGAATCCTTGAGGGATTTTTTTCCATCGTTCACTGCAGGATGATTGAAGTATGAGTATGGAAAGGGTAGAAATCCCTCGGCCCCACCTCTGAAACCTTATACCATAAAAATAAAGCATTTCATGTTTGAGAGACAGCATCAGACTCCCACATACCCAGGGTGAAGATCTCAACGCCATTGTTTCTCAGTTTTTTAGCATAGTCCTCAACTGAGTCTCGCGACTGTCCACCTGTGATGACCACAGCAACTCTGGGGAATCCTTTTCTGGCTCCGGCAGTTTCCGTGAAAATATTTTTCAGCACATGGTCCAAGGCTTCACCTGCACAATGCCAGCAAATAAAATAATATTAAGCATTCACCTTGGAAGAACTTCTCTTTGAAATGCACCTCGCTATTCACTTCCATGTCATTATTAATGAACTATCAGAAAAAAGAATTAAAATTGTGGTTGCAGGCATGTTGCTGCTTTGCTAGTGGATTTTGGCATAGAGTGCCTGAGGGTTTAGCTGGGAGACCTCTGACGTCCATATAAACAGCACAGTGCTGATTTACTTTTGCACTACACATCCTGTACGTGTATAAACATATGTGGGTCTGTGAGTGTGTGTATGTGTGTGTGTGTGTGTGTGTGTGTGTGTGTGTGTGTGTGTGTGTGTGTGTGTGTGTGTGTGTATTTCTAAAATGTGTGATCTGACCAAATCTGGTCAAATTAAGCCTTGTGACATTAACCCTTTTAGACATAATTAGGTTTTGAATGTGTTAGTTTTTGTTTATGATACAAGCAGTTGTACAGACCCTTAGCCTAGTCTCTATAATTGTCTCTATCCATAGACTTATTACCACTGTGCCAGCTGTATGCACTTTAAGATGTTCTGTATTACAGCCCTTTTCAAAATACTACAGTCAAATGTATATAAGGACTTAGAACATATGTTTAAAAAGTGTTGTTGTTTTTTTTAATAGAACCTAAGACACTGTATGAGATCTACCAGAGCTAAAGATGAGAATTGGTCTGTATACAAAAGACGAAAGCAACCAATGCACAAACTACGATTTTTCCTACAGTTTTACAATAGCAAGTCTAAATCCACAAGTTTTGGCTGAAGGTTTTCATTTCAAACAATTAGAAACTTAACATATACATCTCAACAGCTGGACTCAGGTGTGGCTCTGACTTGGTTGGAATGAAGATATGATAGGATATCGGAATCTAGGGGTGTAACACAAGTATATAATGTGTCAATAATCTGTTTAGTGCTCCAAATATTCATATCTATATTTGGATTTAAATGCAAAGTTGTTGTGGCCTAAATCTTTTTTTTTATGAAACTTATGCCCACAGAAACACTGGAGAATACACAAAGCTTCTGTAGAAATGCCAGCACTGTCAGCATGTTGTGTGTTGATTTCATAATTGGCCTCAATTGTACATGGGATTGTTCTTTTTAATTCCACTCACTCATTTTTATTGTACCCACCAATGATATTTTCAAATGAATTTAGTTGGTTCTGTTTCTCAAAACAGTCCTTTATGCTCAATCCTTTATGCCTACATCACTCAATCCAAGATTTTTTACATCTTTTGGATTCCCAGTGTCCATTCTTGCTAGAATAACTTAATCGCACTTGATTATTGTACATCCCTGCCCTGGGCTGAAGACAACTGGGAACTCAGGCATCAATCTTAATTTATAAAATAGAAAAAAAAGAAGGAGGAGGAAGAAAAGGAGGACATTTTGTTTAGAACTGTTGAAAACATGATAAGCCCTCTTGGATGAATAGTGAAACATATGTTTAAACAAAAAGTCCAGTTGTTCTGTATTACTACTACTAGATCTACAGTTTAGTGAGAAATTACCTTTTGATTAATTTTTGAGATATTATCATTTGATAAAGATTATATATATATATATATATATATATATATATATATATATATATATATATATATATATATATATATATATATACAATTACAATAAGTTCTTAAATTCCAGGTAAGTTTATAAAACAGAGATCAACAACCAAAATACTACCTTTTATTTCTAGCTGACTGACTCAACCTTCACGTTCATGGACCTAGCAGCTATTCAGACTGTAACTGAAGCTCACATGCATAACTATGAGTATGTGTTGTGTTGTGTTATTTGTTTATCCTAAACACCTGTCATGATGTCTCCTCCTTTATAGGGCAGGTTGTTGATGGCGCGGAGCAGCTCAGGGCGTCTTAGATACTGGTTTAGAGTGAACTCAGTCCTTGCATCCGTGCTATACTGAACCACTGCCACTCTGCTCTTGTCCTCTCCAATGTCAAAAGCTCCGGCCATGGCTGACATGAAGCTGCGGACATGGTTAAAATTCTCGTGCCCCACAGTCCAGGAACCATCAACCAGGAAGACCAGATCAGCAACTGCACTGGCTGAGCATTCTGGTGAACAAAAAGGCAATGGAGCAGTTTATAGGATCAATGTAGATACTGTACAAACTCAGGCAGACTTGATAAATGTGACACAGTTTGTTTATGTTATTTGGGGAATTTGAGGCTAATAGAGGCCTGTGAATATTAGTTGAAACCCAATACTGATCTAATACTGGCTATATTTAACAATAACAATTGGAAAAGGTGTCTGAAAGGTGTCACTATAAAAGGTACCGCATTTGCCATTATTTACTTTCAGCTAATGATGAGCAAATAAAAGCATTTCAGGCCTACAATGCACCGATTGTGTGGCTACTACAGGAAGTCCATTACTTCCTTTGTTTGTATTTCAAGCCGTACAGCACTCAGATAACAAATGTGCGCATGTCACTTCCATGCAATGCAGTAATTAAGTAAAAGACTAATTATTCATGAACTTCACTGACTTCACTGCCAACTAATCCACCTAATAGCACCAGACATATGTAGAAGATCCCTCAGCATTTAATCAGTTTGCTTCTGAGCTACATTAAGCTGCCTGATCAGCTGGCGAGGAAGCTCCTTCACCCATGCTTAAAGCAGAAAAAGTCATTAGCGTTCTGCCGAAAGAGGAGGCGGAGGAGGCCACGAGGCTCTTGTAAAGTGAGCCGCTGTAAGCTTTCCACTTCTCTCAGCGTTTTTAGGGCCTTGTTTTAATCAGGTTGGGTATGAGGGGCCACGTACAGCTGCACAGAAATATGCACCCACTGACTCTTTCATGCTGGAGCAACAAGCTAAATGATGTCTGGACTCATAAAGTAAAACACAATGGGGCATTTATGAAAAAATATGAGCACACAGTGGAAAAAAAAAAAAACACCAAGGGATTGAGAGATAATGAATGAGTGAGAAACGGGGATTGAGGTTTACTTACTGATTGAATCTGAAACCTGTGGTCTTCTGGGACCTCCTTCAGACCCACTCGATTGAACTACAGGAAAAAAATTTAATTATTCCTCTAAAGTAATATAAAGAACCCAACCCAGTTAACCCAACACGGTTAAACAGCACATGTCTTACTTGTTATCTGTCCAGAGAGGGGTATACTCTCTTGTGATCCAGCATATGAAGATATTGTTACTTCATAATCTACATCAGTGGTTAAGTCTCTGATGGAGGTCTTTTTGGCAGAGGCAGGAAGTGTAAACTCTTTAACAGGCTCATCTACAGCGAGGAAAGCAGAACAAACAACATATAAAAGGTTGTGCTAATTGTAAACTTGGATGGCATGCCATTTCATTTGTATACTATAAACTAGTATTAATATACAAGCTTGCTTTCCTTTATGTTCTATTAGATGTTTTACTGTCCATCATACATTCCATATGTTGTTCTGATAGACATTTGGTAGACAATTAGGTGCAATACAGTCTGAGAGAAGATCTGAGGGTTAGGGTCTTGTTTAAGTGCCCAACATTAGCTTTCTAGCAGTCTTGGGACTTGAACACACAACCTTACAGTTACTAGCATAGAAATGTTTATCCCTGTTACCATTTATTTATTAATCTGCATTGCCTGAAATTCTAAGAGTTGTTCAAAAGGAAGCAAAATATAATGGGCCTTTAATAAGACTACCCACCTGTACCTGATGACACTTGTATTCTGAAGCCCTCTATTCTTGACCGGGGCAATTTCCATGTCATTTCTACTGTGTGCTCGTTTAAAATTTTAAATCTCAAATCCGACGGTGGCATCACTGCAAAGAGAAGAAGTAGATCAAGTGAATGCCAAAAGCGATTTCCTATTTAATGGTATAATTTAAAAGAACACATAGCAAGTGCACGGACGGGACCCCAACGATCAACACTTCATGTCTGAAGTTAGCACGTTCATTGTTGGGGAAGGAGGAGTGACGGCAGCACAAGAAAAAACAACAAGAACAACAAGAGATAACGCCATTTTAGATTAAAATGACATCTGTTTGAGCAGTCTGGCCGAAAGGCTGCAGACTACTCAAGCAAAAACACACAGCAAAAAAACAAGTGATCCACAGAGACCGTTAGAGTGCCAGATTTTTTTCACATGCGGTCGCAGCAGTCAGTCCAACACAGCTGGACTCACTGTGGTGAACTGCTGCAGAACTTTGTCCAAAAAAATTTATTTTGAATGTTGATTGTACAATGGAGCAATGTCATATCACAGTGCATATGTTAAAAAAACACACACATTTCATTCTACACTGCATACAGACTTGACTAGAATGACAATCCATTGCAAACCTCTTAAAAGAATACACAGTGTCAGTGGTGACGCTTGTGTACATTCTTTTCGACATTAGAGCAACTTAAATGAGGATGCACATGAGGTGATTTGCACAAAACTGAAATAGGACAAGTGAAACAAACAGAAACAAACAACAAAAAGAAACATCGGGTTGGTCACATTGGGCAGACTGATGTCACATCTGCCCAATGCACATGTACATGAAAAGTTGTATGCTACAACTTGAAACTTCCATGTACAAGACGAACTACACGGAGAGAATATATTGAGAAATATTTTAAAGTGATATCCTTGAATGTGTGATGTATGATGCAGGTGATCTCTATATGGTACATTTGGCAGTTGAAAAAGTGTGTGAGATGTGCGTATGTTAAGGATATCCCAATAAAATATTTTGTGAAGCAATAGCTCTGATCAGACAGTGACCAGAGCCAAAGCTTGACCAGGGTAGGGACGTTAAAAATAAGATCCACCAACCTGGTTGACCAATTCAACTTTGATGATGGCTTCCATTTCTGGTCCCATTTGGGTCCGACCCAATCCTAACTTTTTGCTGGTCATTAACACAGTCGCACTTCTCTATGGCACGTCATATGTACTGTCTAGCTTATTATTTTAGAATATTTAATATATGAATATATTTATAGACAGGTAACAAATTGAAGTACAAATCTGAATAAATGAGTGAAGAAACATGCAAAAGTGCCGAGGCTTTGATGCCGTTGAATTTGCTAGCATGGTTTAGGTCCAAATGTTCCTTTTGATAGAAGTGTCACTGCAAATCAATACTTCTGCAATCCAGTTCTTCTGACCTTTATCCTCTGATGAAACATTTCTATCCTGATGGGAGTGTTCTCTTCCAGGATGACTCCACCCCCATGCATAGCACAGGATGTAACTCATATTGTATGCGATGGCCTTCACAGTCCTCAGATTTCAAACCAATCGAACCACCTATGGGAGATTCTGGAGTGATGTTTTAGGCGGTGCTTTCCACCACCATGATCAAAACACCAACTGAGGCAAGAATGGTGTTCATCGCTTCAGTTCACTTCCATAGACTTATAGAATCTGTGTCAAGGCATATTGAAGCTGTTATGATGGCTTGTGGCAGCCCAACACTTTACTAAAACAATTAATGTTGGTTTTTCCTTTAATGTGTTGCCCATCGGTACGAAGTATATGTTATATAGGACTGTCGGAATATATACTGGACAATTTTAGCGTCTCATTCAGTTGTGCTTCTATGTGGTACTCACACTTTTTAGATTCTCTTACAAAACAATCACGTTCAGAATGACACTGAATTAGTAGGCATGTCTTTTTCATTACAATAAACCGAGTTCCAGTTTATTATATAGACCTAACATGTTTGTCCTTCAAGAAATACAGTTAGAGACTAACATATACTGTATCTCATCTTTTTCTATGCACAGGTCATTTCTCTTATCAGCATCGAACATGCAGCTATGTTTTTGCCCCTATATTAAGAGAGATTGTCATCAATAGGGCCTTCTCATTGATCATCTGACTCCTCCTCTAATCATTGCCATCATCTATAATAATAATTAAAAAAAAAAAAAAAAAAAGTTCTTTCTAGCATATGGAGCTTAACTGAATAAAAAATAAAGCACATTGCCACTGACATGCTGACATCAGACATTACTGTTTATTAACAGATACTTTTTCTGTTTACTTGAGAAACTCAAAAAGTGAAGACTATTTGAAAAAAAAAACATATTTGTTTTGGAAAAAACTTGTATTTTTGTCTTTTTGCTCCATAAAATCTGGAAATTTGGCCTCCGGATGGATGTCTAGTTGAAAGCAGTAAAAATGTTCCATTAGGTTTTCCACTGTAAACCAGTAACGGTGCACTTTGTACTTTTATGCTTTTGCAATGATGAAGTCCAGTCACTGATTTTCTGCCTTATGGATGACTTTGAAAGCATTTCACCACATGGATTACCTGCCCTGAGTTACACAGGCTTTTAGTGAGAATATGGCTTTCATCTGCAGGTTATGGAGATCCTTGTCTGGTATTTGTACAATTTGTATTTTTGTATTTTATAACCTAGATTTATTTAAGATGAATATAACATTGGGATGAACTAGACACACATGCTTGTCAGTCAAAGAAGGTTAATTTAGTTTTTTTTTTCCTTATCCTCAGCCATGTTCTTGGATCAGAATCCTGGAAGAACATTCATTTTACTGGCAGATCATGTTGATATGTTGGAATGTTGAGGACGAACGTCCAGGAACTTGACCCCGATCTAGCAATTATCACCCTCAATGTCAATAAAAGGGAACAACCTCATATGTATGAGTTGTATTTTTTTTTTTAAATGTAAGTCACATCATTATGTGGACTGATCTGGTTTGTCACATTCTTGTTTTTGTTTTGTTTTTTATCCATAGACCAATCTTGAGCATCCTAACTATTTAATTTCAAACTTTATACTAGCACTAAATCAGTTGTATTTCCACTTGGTAATGTTTGATTACAATTTAATTTAAAGCAATTTGTAACTGATATGCAGTCACATACACAGTCAAAAAGATGAACACAACCAGTGTAGAATTTTGTAAATTCCCCTCCCCCATCCCTCATCTGTATTGGATTATTCTAAATAAATACAGTCATGTGAACTCCATGTTACCTTCTTCTAGTTCACTAGTGTTCCCAGTAACATTAACATTATGGAAAGTAAAATAAAAACCACTTATTTATTTTAAATTAACAGCCTGTTTTAGCTTGCTTAACTAGAAAGGAAATGTAATTGAAAGCAGCCCCAGGTGTGTATAGCCCATTTCCTTGGATCAGATTAAGACCGATGTTAGCCCACAGAGTTACAACATGCAGACTTAATCTGCCGCTTAGAGCAATTACGCCTTGGGTCACTGCTTTAGTTCTAAGGTTTTCCTTTACTTTTGAGTAGGACTATGAAGCTCTTTTTATCAGAGCTTTGATAATAAAAAAAAACAACCGTGCTCAATTAAATTTAGATGGGTAAAATAAGGGAGCAATGGAAAAGAAGACAAATAGTCCACATGTCAAATGCATGCTCAGATGAAGTTTTTTTTTAAGGTAAATATATATATATATATATATATATATATATATATATATATATATATATATATATATATATAGATAGATAGATAGATAGATAGATAGATAGATAGATAGATAGATAGATATAGATATATATAGATATATGGCAAATATGACTGGTAAAAAAATACCTGAAATAAAAAAGTTTCATAGACAGTATTTCATATATCATAGATAGTATTTCATAGGTCATAGACAGTATTTCATAGGTCATAGACAGTATTTCATAGATCATAGACAGTAATGGCCGAGAGAGAAAAAGTGAGTGAGTGAATGGGTGAGTGTGTGTATGTGTGTGTGCGTGAGAGAGAGAGAGAGAGAGAGAGAGAGAGAGAGAGAGAGAGAGAGAGAGAGAGAGAGAGAGAGCGATATTATAGACATGTCAAAGACAGGAGAGAAACACAGATTAGAGCAAAAGAGAGATCATAGTCATCACAGAGAGAGGAGTGTTAGAGAAGAGAGGAAAAGAGAGCGCGATGAGCAGGTAGGCAGGAGAGACAGAGAGAGAGAGAGAGAGAGAGAGAGAGAGAGAGAGAGAATCAGAGGAGAGAGGAGAGAATCAGTTGAGAATACAGAGGAGAGAATCAGTTGTCTTTACCTTCACTCTGAGCCCTCACACATGACACTATTGCCACTGCCATGAAGGCAGACGCTGCCAAACACAGCCTTCTCTTCATTTTCACTCCGTGTCTGGCTCAGCAGAGCATGAATGGACCTAAGAAATGAGCCCAGTGTTACACTCTACATTCCACAATTCAAACTCACACACACTTTTTCCTACATAACCACATACAGTATTACAGATAGATTCATCTATCTGTCCCCCTCCAGGGTAACCCCCGCCTTGTGCCCCGAGTCCCCTGGAGTAGGCTCAGGCTCCACGTGACCCTGTTTAGGATAAGCGGTACAGTATTAAAGATAGATTCATCCATCCATTTTCTGTACCACTTATCCTACACAGGGTCGCGTGGAGCCTGAGCCTACTCCAGGGGACTCGGGGCACAAGGCGGGGGTTACCCTGGAAGGGGTGCTGACCCATCTAAGGGCACAACCGTACACACATTCACACAGTACGGACAATTTGGAAATGACGGTCAGCCTACAATGCTTGTCTTTGGACTGGGGGAGGAAACTGGAGTACCCAGAGGAAACCCCCGAAGCACAGGAAGAACAAACTCCGCAGACACATGGCAGAGGCAGGAATCGAACCCCCAACCGCAGAGGTGCGAAACAAACGTGCTAACCACTGGGGTGGATGGAGGAAAGACCTCCGTTTTGTACAACAATTCTTCAATTCTTCATATTATTTGAAATAAAATGATATCTACTAATCTTTATTTATGAGGTGCATTTTCATTTTGAGTCTTAATTATCAGGTCTTAAAAAAAATCAATTAACTAATTAAACCATTTAAAGTAAATAGCTATAATAAACTACAATGAAGTCACTACAATTCTGAAAAAAAATAATCAAAACTATGACCGACATCATAAAATCAAATGAAATACTGTATTTTAAAATCAAGGTAGTGCAAGGCTGTACGCCTAATATTCTCTCTTAAGTTCTGGAGTTAACCTATTACTTAAGGTGTGATATAAGCATGTAGTTGGATCAGTAAATTTCTTTCAAAAGATTTGTTTTACACATCAAAACTCTTGTGTGCCCTAAAAAAAAGTGTTAAACTTAAAAATTTGTGTAGTGTAGACATAAGACATAAGTTATAAGCTATAAGGCATTTTGTCTTCGCTTGGAACAGTATGTTTGCATTACAACATGTAATGGGAATTCCTTTTTATTATATCAAGGTGCAACTTCACCAAGTCTCCACAATAAGCCAGGCACACACAAAAAAAAACTGCCCGAAAATCATAGAGCTTTGATCACAGATACAGAGCGCCTCCTGCTGAACACGGCACCATCCCATTTATGCTCTTAAGCACACTTTAACTCTCATTAATCTTTAGTTGAGTAGGCAAAGTGCACACAGACTCTCAGAAATCAATACCCAATAATTAATCAATAAAAAAAGTCATTATTTTTTTAAGCTCTCTGAGCTCTCTGAGGCAATTCACAAATATAAGGTTCACAAATAAAAACAAATTGCACTTTCTTTTTCTATTTTATCGCAATTTTTTATTTTTTTACACAACAATGTAAAACTGTGACAAGGGAATTTCCCCAGTGTGGGGTCAATAAAGTTTATCTTATCTTATCTTATCTTATCTTATCTTATCTTATCTTATCTTAACAGCATAAATAAATGCAATATCAAGAATGAACTATGATTCTTTCTACTTAAAAAAAAAAAGAAAAGACTTCAGTTAGTAATTCACAGAGAGTTTTGTAATTTGGGGGCTTAATAAGATGTTCTTTTAAAATAATAATTATTATTATAATAATTATAATAATAATAATGATAAATGAGCATTAGTGCCATAATTTGAACTCACCGTTCAATTCCAGATAGTGTCCAAAAGAAAAGACTGATATATCACACAAACAGAAGAGGAAGAGAGTGGAGAGGTCTGGTGTCCCGTCTGTCCTGGTTTACTTTGGACTTGATTGCACACAGACAGCCGAAGTGATGGAGCCTGAGGAGGAGAGGGAGGAGAAGGAGGAGGAAGGTCCGCTCTCCAAATGGGGCCAGGTCTGTCCTCGGGCTTCTACTTAACAGGGGGGGCGGTGATATTGAGTGTGTAAAAAAAAAAAAAAAAAAAAAACTCTTACGGCACCATCCTCATCATGAGAGCTGCTGGGAGGAATTCACCCTGCTGGAAACTTCTGCACACTCCTTTGATGGGGATGGAGCTCATCCGTTAGAGGAGCTCAGGAATGAAGGCTGGGGTTTTACACACACATGCATACACATGCGCACACACACACTCACAAGAAAGTTCAAGTTACATTCAAAGACTCGCATAGATATTAAACAAGACTTAGTCATTCAAAAGAAAAAAGAAAAAAAAACACATTCCTTAACCTCTGTGTTCAGAGAATACGGAAGCCCTGACGTCATGGTAGTTTTTTTTTTTTTTTTTTTTAAAGTTAAGTTATTTGATAGATAGATAGATAGATAGATAGATAGATAGATAGATAGATAGATAGATAGATAGATAGATAGGTTGTGTGGTGCTAAATTGAAATAACTAGATACTATGGATATGCCAAAATAATAATTATTAAGTTATTAAGCTGAAATAAGTACATAATATCTGGAAATAAGCAATTATTACATAAAAATAATGAAATATCATGTCACATGATATTTGTGTCACATGATACATGAGTAACACATCAACATTTTTTTCAGACCTTGGTGTTCAGGGCTTATTTTAGGTGGTGTTGGTACATACCTTGTGGCAATTAACTAATAAATAAGTATCATTAAGCAAGCAAGTACACAAACAAATAGACAAATAAATAGAACCTTTATGATCATAAAGTTTATGACTTTATTTTACCAAGATAGGCTACCTATTTAAAACAATATTTTTGACTTCAGGTGCTTGTGGTAGATATGTAAACATTACTTTCTTTCAAAATCCCATATCAGTAGTCTATTTGGGAAAAAATACTGTAATTTCAGGTGTATAAATAGTCAGTTATATCTGGATCTGTTGTGCTTCTTGTCTTTACCGCTGGATATTGTGTAACGTTATCCTGGTTTATATTTATTTGTGGACGTCGCCCCCTAGCGGCCGTGCCGTGAACCACGCCTCAATGATTCGTTATTAAATAAAGTACGTATTAGATATGCGCTATAAAGCGTGTAGTTCATACTGTATTCCCTATCCTATAAAATACACTAATCTATGTAGTGTTAAAGCATTTGGAATTCAACTTTAGTGCGTTTTGAGCATTTTTTTTTTATTATTATTTAACTGTCATACAATAGCTAATTAGCAACACACTTAAAATGTCCAGTAATCACTTGGATTCACAAAATGGCCTCCATAGCGATCTTCGCACTTCTAGTGATAGTTGTTTTGTAATGTTCTGAAGCCCAAATAATCGTATATTCAACATTTAGTCACTAGAAGACATTTTTATACCCACTTACTCTTAAAAGTCTCTTAAAAATGTCACCTGTCTGTAGTTTGCTCTCATTTGGCATGAGAACAAGAGGGCAGGAGCATTTTCAACAACAAGAAATTACCCTGAGCAGCAAGTTATTTTACAAATGTAATATTCATATGATTGTGCAATAAAACAGATCATAGGTTTGGCATGTTATCTGTGACATATAACTAGATGTAAATGTGTTCAGTGTTTCTCTGGTCTTTGTCAGTCTTTAGATAAATGTGTTGATTTATGTATATATGTCACACCTGACTGCTAATTATCAGGCTAGTTCAATGGTTCTGCACTATAAAATGAGAAAATCCTCTTTGACACATTATCTATGTATACCATTCAAAACAACATGCTTTTCTGATGTTGTTGTGGTTGCTGCTGCTTTTTTTTAATGAACGCTACTCAGTGGAACTACTATTAGCCGAATTATTATTATTTTGTGATTTGTCCTAAACTCTTAAGTGCTTGTGTGTTTGTGAATGCAGGACTTTGTGGAGGAGGAAGTATCTTTTTATTAGTTTTATTATTTTTCAGCTTTGCATGGTATGCAGTTATTATAACAAACAGGTACTGTGATTGCCATTGGCCTAATGGGATTACTGCATGCTTGTTTCGAAATACAATTTACTAAGGTATAATAACAAGAACATCTCTTTAAATCGTGACTTAGTTTCTCATAATTGATCTACAGGCTAAAAGTAAGTAATAAAACTGAGAAAAGCCATAATAATAAAAATTCTCATTTATATGCCTCAAATGCTTTTCTTTTTTGCAAGTGACTTTTTTAAATAAGATTAACTAATAATTAATCTTAATAAGGAAATTTTCCCAAAGTGGCTCCAGAGTTATTCTGGTCTCAAGATATAATAAACTTTGCTATTTGTACTTCTGTGTAGTAATATTATTATGATGTATATTATGGTTACTTATAAATACATGTAAAATGGTCCATGTGGATATTATTGCTTAACATAATTGCTGCAGGCAGATTTGTCAGCACAAAGTTCTCATTCCGCCACATGATTGGATTCTGGTGGCTGGAGAGACCATTGTGACTTTGTATCATGGCTCATTGCCATGATGGAAGAAGCAGGTATGTGCCCATAAAGGGATAACAATACTCATTAAGTGTGTGTGCCAAGAATACATTCCCCACACCATTACACCAACATCACCAGCCTGAACTGTTAACTGGGTCCATGATTCACACTGTTGGCACAACCATCTGCCTGCTGCAGCAGAAATTGAGATTTATCAGACTGCATAAGGTTTTTTCAATCTTCAACAGTCCAGTTTCTCTTAGGCTGGACTCACTGTAGCCTCAGATTTCTGTTCTTGACAGACAGGAGTGAAACCCAAGCTCAGTGACCGTGACATGGTTATTGGTCATGGCCAGAATTATAAAGGAAAGTTTCCAACACCTTATGGAATACATGCCATAGAGTTGGCGGCTGTTCAGCAGTTGTTTCTCCTCAAAACTCAAGTGTTCAGGACAGCACAAAAACTTATTGTTCTTTTTCCTTTTCTCTTAGCTTCTGTGATCTACAGGCCGTGTTTGCAGTTCAGACATATAAGGACAAGAAACAACATCCTGGTTGTTGATACTTATTTACTACATTTCACAGAGAACTTGATATATGATCTGTTCTATCACTTTGACCCAGAACCACATTTTCTGTTTTGTACGTCAAGGGCAGTCCCACAACATAAAACATCATCAGATTTTGACACAAGTCTTAAAAGTAGACAAAGAGAACCCAGTTAAACAAATGAGACAAAAATATTATACTTGGCCATTTATTTATTGAGGAAAATGATCCAATATTACATAGTGGAGTTGGGTGTTTTCAATTAATGAGATGACAATCAGGTGTGAGTGAGCATCCTGTTTTATTTAAAGAACAGGGATCTATCAGAGTCTGATCTTGTTTGTGGAAGTGTATCATTTCATGAGCAAAGGAGATTTTTGAGGAGTTGTTGATGGTTAACGGGCTGGAAAAGGTTACAAAACCATCTCTATAGAGTTTGAACCAATCCACAGTCAGACAGATGGAGGAAATTCAAGACCATTGTTCCCCTCCCCAGGAGTGGTCGAGCAACAAAGTTCACACTAAGAGCAAGACATGTAATAGTCCACAAGGTTACAAAGGAACCCAGGGTAACTTCTAAGCAACTGAAGGCCTCTCTCACATTGGCTAATGTTAATATTCGGGAGTCCACCATCAGGAGAACACTGAACATCAGTGGTGTGTATGGCAGGGTTGCAAGGAGAAAGCCACTGCTCTCCAAAAAGAACACTTCTGCCCTTCTGTTCAAGAACTGAATCTCAAGAGAAAGTGGGTCATGAAGCAAGACAATGACCCTGAGCACACAAATTTTCAACGAAAATTGGTTAAAGAAGAATAAGGTTAATGTTTTGGAATGGCCAAGTCAAAGACCTGACCTTAATCCAATAGGATTGTTGTGGAAGGACTTGAAGCAAGCAGTTCATGTGAGGAAACCCACCAACATCCCAGAGTTGAAGATGTTCTGTACTGAGGAATGGAATTAAATTCCTCCAAGCCAATGTACAGGACTGGTCAATAGTTACCGGAAATGTTTAGTTGCAGTAATTGCTGCATAAGGGGATCACACCAGATACTGAAAGAAAAAATACACATACTTTTGCCACTCACAGATATGTAATATTGGATCATTTTCCTCAGTAAATAAATGGCTAAGTGTAATATTTTAGTCTCATTTGTTTAACTGGGTTCTCATCTTCTTTTAGGACTTGTGTGAAAAGCTGATGATGTTTCTGTATTTCTACATATTTATGCAGAGATACAGAAAATTCTAAGGGTTTCAAGCACCACCATATTCCTTTTTTACTTCAGATATAAGGAAAACTTTATAAAATTCAGCAAAGATATGTGAGTTCTTCTCATTAAGCGGTTATCCCAGACTGTATTCCCTTACTTCATTCTGGGCAGTTATGTGTACTGTTGGCCAGTATATAATAAAAACTTCATTGCAAGGGTTTGCAAGTTGTCAAGTGTCTTAAAGTTATTAAACAAATATATTTTTTATATTTTTGGCAATTTCTCTGCTGAAACTGGTAGCTGGAAAGCACTAAATTTCCTAGGAACTGAGAATGTAATACTGGGTTTACAAATAAGGTGGAGTGTTGTTTAAGCAAACAGAAGAAAATTATACAGTATGCTTTAATGATTATTAACAGAGTAGAAAGCACTTCAAAGAGAGGCAGAATTCATGGGAAGTAGATTTTATTGTCCAGAGCTACATACATGTAGATTGGTCCCATTATGAAAGTGAATAAATATACAGCATTTAAACTCCTTAAAACATGTACAAGGCCATTTTGGCAGAAATAATTCCAGGAGTTTTTATTCCTTTTTGTGAGGGAGCGATGCCTTGACCAGCTCATATATTACAAAGACGGTTCCTAGAAAACAAAACACAGTGTCAGACTACAAATAGTACAGCAAAATATAACATAAGATGTACCTTTATTGATCCCCCATTGAGGAAATTTAAAATATATATGTTTTCTGCCTTGCCTAAGAGACATGGTTATGTAATAAAACATCTATACTCCAGCTGTAACTACTGTCCTCTATAACTTCATTATAAAAAACAAAACTGTCAGAAAGACATGTCTTTGTACTCTATAGCAGGGGTTGGACAAACTAATCGATAATATGTTCACTAGTTTTTGATATGTTGATATGTGGAGATGTTGACTGGTCAGGGTGGTGGATGACAGAGACAGTAAAGACAGTAAAGTGTGTAGCTGCTAACTCAAGTGTGTTTTTGTTTTTTTTGTTTTTTAAATGTTCTTTGCTGTTGTTTAGCATTTAATAACGCTAATGAAGCAGGCTACATAGTGATAAATCCTGAATCATGTGCTCTAATCAAATAGATGA